>NW_024540971.1:0-13044 GCF_016647625.1 Suillus subalutaceus
TATAGCAAACATCCACTTATGTTGTTCAGGACCAGCATTTCGCCACCAGTCATTGCAAGCGAATGAAGGCACTGATTGATTTGGGGGCTTGACATCTTGCCAGTCATCATTATTTGTTGTCGTATTCTATTTATCATTGAGTTCCAGAGTCGTAGACTTGTAGCAATGAAAGGACTTACTAATTGTCCCCGCACATCATCATCTTAAAGCGGTCAACCATTGTACGGTCAAGCCAATAGTCAGTACGGAACTTGCGCAGATCAGCTCACATGGTGCTGCCATCTATTGACGATGACCATCGCTTTAAGCTAGTATTGCCATCAATAGTCACCAGCCACTCGAAGGCGAGGTTTTCCTCGTCCTCTAATTTGTAGAAACAGCAGGGACATGAGTTGAGAAGGCGCCAGTTAGGTGTATTGCGGCCAAGCACTTCATTGATAAGGGAGTCGACACAATGTGTGATTTCAAGGTAACACGTCGTAAGTGTCTGAAAATTGCATGTTGAAATATGATCAATATGGAATCTAGAACAGAATTCATAATCAATTAGTACATAACAGGCACAGAACCAATAGCATACATTGTGAAGATGACATAAAGCCTTACATTGTGCTTGAATACTGAATTGGGGACAAGTGCGATGAGACTGTCGATATGCAGCAAGTGTGCGGATGGAGATGGCGATGGTCGGATATAGTGGAGAGCAACCCAAATATCCATGATATATCAGTGTTTCATTTGGATATTTGTGAGATGGTCAAAGTTGTAGAGAGGTGCACTTTTGACCTGGAACAATATTAATTATGAAGCCTGGAAAGATGCCATGTACTTACTAAAGATGTCAACTAAGTCAATGTTCTTGAGAGATAGGGAATCGTCGCCCAGTGTTGGCTCCTCCAAGGCATTACGTGGCATACCGTCACCACAATCTCGGGCACAATAGTTCAAGTACACCTCCACCAGACGGTCCATCTGAATGTCCCAATTTTCATTTTGAACTTCAATGCGATCGGTATGAGTTCGTGGGTCCATGTAGCGGCTGAAACACACCAGCACCACATCAGTAGGTACAAGACTTTGTTGAACGTTGAATACCATACCATCCTGAGATGTTGGCCATTTGTTGAGCCAAACCTTCAAACACCTTGTACTCACTGCCCTCGTGACTGAGCTCTACTTCCTCTTCACCAGGCGGCAGACTGTAAGGTATACTTTCTGGCTGTATGTCAACGCTACTCTCGGCAAACATGTTCTCAATGATGTCTCGATCCTTGTTGGTCATTTCTGCAAGAAATTAGATGAATATATGGATAGTCAGTCAGAAGGTACTCACCCTGTATGTGCAACCTTCGCTTTGCATCTGTTTCCTCTCTTCGCTGCCCTTGTTTCCCAGCTGTCAATACTCCAGACGTTCGAATTGAGTGCTTGAATCCATGGGTGGTTGCGGCCTTGGAAAGTCCAGTAACTTTCCTAGAAGATCCACCCAAACATATGGTGTAGTCATATGATAGGAATGGCGGTAGAGGGCACTGGCAACGACGATGAGCAAGAGCAAGGGGCGTGAGAACCCAACCTGAAAGAAACACGTACCTTTACCGAAAGCGTAAAGGGATATCTAAGGTCTGGGGTGATTTGGGACAGGATTTAATGCTGGTGTTGGGTATTATCGTAACTAAGCCTAATAATACTTAGTGATACGCGTGTTCACCCAGTATAGTAAGGCTTGCTTATTGGGAAGGTCAGGTGAACTTAGCCGGAGTAACATCCCTCAGGCATGTACTGCGCTGTTTCGTTGATGTGATCGCCAACTTAGGTCCGCAATATTGGCCCGAGCAACTTCCATCAGACATGTACTGCGCTGTTTTGTTGATGTGATCGCCAACTTAGGTCCGCAATATCAAATGCATTGGCCCGAGTGACTTCCCCCAGGCATGTACTGTTTAACCAACGTTATGGCATTCCAAATGCCGAAACAGAGCTGTTTTGTACTAGACTCATCATTTCAAGCTACCTTCTTATCTCATTACTAGACACGAGGCTCACGATACCACGCGTACAGGTTCGTACAATGGTGCCACCGAGATGGCCGTAGTACCCGAACAACTGGATTTCCAATTACGAGAATAGTCGCTTATCTGTATTGAGGGTAAATACTTATAGTCTTCTCTTGCAGTATTGTCTTATCAGGTACGATGAGTCTGACCGCTGCAGGGGCGATCGGCGAGCACACTGTGCCCAGCGAGAAAGGTCTTAGCACTAGTGACAACTCGTTCGATGGAAAAGGCGACGTTGAAACTGCAACAGTTGATGCTGACTCGGACAGCGAGGAAGGCGTGCTCTCCAACGAACGTGATATTGCTACGCACGTCATCTCGGTGGACGACGACCCTTCTCTGAACCCGTGGACATTCCGTGCATTCTTTATTGGTCTTGGCCTCTCAACCTTTGGTGGAGTACTCGGTGAGCTTCTTTGAGTTCGTTTTTAGCCAGTATGATATTTATCAATGTCAATTTGTAGCGGAAATCTATTATTTCAAGCCTGTGCGTAGTAAAGCAAGCATGACGACTTTATGTGCTCATATCATTGCCGCAGCAAACGGTTTATGTGTCATTGATGTTCCTCGCGGTTGTTTCTTATATCCTGGGCATCTTCATGGAGACCTTTATTCCTCGTCGCGGACTCCTGCGCTATCTGAACCCCGTAAGCTAGTTTACCCTCGCTCGTTCCCTCATTCTAAGCATGTTTCACAGGGACCGTTCAACAAGAAAGAAAATGCTTTCGTTGTGATCATGGCAAGCGCCTCTGCTAACTCCGCCTTAGGTACCGAAGTTCTTGCTGTCCAGCGGTCAGTGACCCTTACTCGTATTGACGGAATTTACTGATCTTTGCTAAAGATTGTATTACAATATCACGCCCAATGCCGGTGCCTCAGTGCTCCTACTCTTCTCTTCTCAACTTCTTGGGTACGAGAATTTTTGTTGAAGTTCCAGCGGATGCTGACAAAGTTTTTAGTTATGGAATTGGTGGCATGATGAGAAGTATGTCCACAATTGAGTCTGTTGTTGAACCCAGTGTTCACATACATCTACCAGGCATCCTGTTATATCCATCAAAGATGTTATACCCCGGTGTGCTACCATTGCTGTCCATGTTCGATGCTCTCTACGAGGGCGGGATGACAGCACGGAAAAAGCTCAGAGTCTTTTACATTGTGTTTACTGCGTAAGTCCCTCGATTAAGACCGGCAATGATCAAACACGCTGATCGACTCAGTATCTTTTTTTGGGAGCTTTTCCCAGAATGGATCTTTCCGCTTCTGACCGGGTTGTCGATTATGTGTCTTGCAGCTCCCAACAATGCCGCCGTCTCGCGAGTGTTTGGTGGTACAAACGGTAACGAGGGTCTAGGGCTCCTGTCTTTCTGCTTTGACTGGCAAGTAAGTGTGAAGACGAACTTCGAAGTGGATCGCGTTACTGACTGGATCTGCGACAGTATATTTCTGGCGGGGTGAACCCTATGACTATCCCGCTCAAAGCACAGGTTTGACCTCTTCTCAATTCCGAGGGCCAGAAGCCTTACATATTTTTGGACAGTTCGCGAATTTACTGGGCTACCTCCTTTGCATGTGCGATCACTCCGCCCTGATTCGAGACCTTGCATTGACTTATGTCTAGGGTTGTGTTTGCGGCTGTATATTACAACAACATCTGGAAGGCCCAGAACTTCCCATTCGTTAGTCTACAGTCATGTGCAACGGCAGAACATTGACGCCAACTCCCCACAGCTTTCTCAACTCTTGTTCTATGAAAACGGAACACAGTACAATCAAACACTCATTCTCAATTCCAACTATCAAGTCGATCCCACACTGCTTGCTGAACAAGGAATACCTTACTATTCCAGCACTTGGATAGTCAACTTGCTTTCCTCAAATCTGGCAAGTCCACCAAACGTTAGTGAGACTCTGCGGACTGACGGTTTGAAATTCTAGGCTTTGGCGGCCACGTTTACTCATCTTCTCCTCTGGAACTGGGACGATATATGTTTTGCATGGAGTTGGATGAATCCGTCGGGCATCAAAAAATTATGGGCGAATTTTGACTGGAAGTTCTGGCGAGCCGACGGAATGCGGGAGCAAGACGTCGATGATGAAGATATCGATCCCCACTACAAGCAGATGCTGAAGGTGAGTTTTGCATTTCTCTGTATTCAGCTTACTAATAAGAATATTTCTGTAACAGTACCCCGATGCTCCCAATAGCTGGTACTTCGTCGTTTTTCTCCTGTCCTTCGTTGTTGCCCTGGTCGTTTTATACAAGACCAATTCGACCTTGCCATGGTGAGTAGCTGTGATTGGAAATGTGGTCCAGGCTGACGAGCGTTAAAGGTGGGGCTTCCTTATCTCGCTCTTGCTGGCGACGATTTCTATTCTATTCTTCTGTGCACTCGCCGCGATTACAGGATTGATGTTTATCATCCAGCCGTACGTGCTTGAATTCAATTTTGATCTTCGATATTCCAATTTGGATTCAGGTTTGTCCAGATGATTGGTGGTTACCTTCACAAGGGGTTGCCAGGTGATTGCCTTGCTCGTCGTTGATTTTTAATGTGCTTTGATTGACGAATACGACAGTGGCAAATATGTACTTTGTTCTGTACGGATCCAGTATGCGTCAGCCTTGCGTTCCCAGAACAGGTCGGCTAACCCGATGTTACAGACTCTGTCACCCAAGCCAATCTATTACTCCGCGACCTCAAGATTGCTCAGTGTGCGTGTATTTCAAGCGTGTAGGAGGACAGGGCAATCTGTGTTGACCGTAATTTACAGATGCAAAGCTGCCACCTCGCGCTGCATTTACCGCCCAGATTCTTGGCACGCTGCTTGGTGCCGTCTTGAACTTCAGTGCGCACGCCACTTGTTACATGACCAAAACAATCAACTGACATTGCACATGTAGTCATGATGAATTCAATCATAGATAACCAACGTGAAATCTTGTTATCTGTTCAAGGAACCAATATCTGGTCTGGCCAACAGCCACAGATGTACAACTCTCAGGCAATTGCTTGGGGTGGACTCAGTCACGAGCTCTTTTCCGCAGGCCAGAGATACCAATGGGTTGCTTGGGCTTACGTACTCGGACTTTTCATACCTGTTCCTTTCTGGGTCATTCACAGGTACTGGCCAAAGCTTCGTGCTGATTATCTTTATACTCCAATTATCGCGTACGTTCAGTGTTCCCTGTATTACTGTCAGCATGCTCACATATTTCACAGCTATTTCATTGGATGGCTTTGTGTTGGGATCAATTCATCTACTCTCTCCTACTTTGCTGTCGCATTCCTCTCGCAATGGTGGCTGCGTACGCGCTACCCTCGCTGGTTTGCCAAATACAACTACATCATCGGAGCTGGTGAGTATTCCCGAACGTCATTAGGGACCCCGGACTGATCAAGTGATGAAGCCCTTGACGGAGGCAGTCAAGTCATGGTGTTCATCCTCTCGTTTGCGGTGCAAGGCGCTGGTGGGACCTCTCACTTGTTCCCTGCATGGTGGGGCGCGAACCAAGGAGGTAATTATGACCGCTGTCTCATGTTGAACTGAGAGTAGTAATCATCGGGCAACTGTGGGAATTATGGCATGTATCATCACTAAGTGGCTTGTATCCATTGTATTTAAGTATATTGATCATATAAGAGAATGTACTGTACATATGCATGGTGCAGCACTCTTTCCACGCCTTGAACTACGTAGCTGAGACGAGAAGCGCAGGAAAACGTGTCATTGAATGCGTGCCACGGCTGTGGAAACACGACATCAGCAAACTACCAATTTTGGATACAGGACTCCCACAGCCATACAGCGCACACAGAGCCACACAGTGGGGAGGGGCAACGCTCAGCGAAATTCAAGGTCCGACTGTGATTACCTCTTACAGTGTAGCGCCGTAACAGATGGTCAAGAAATGTATTGTCTGCTGTAGAACGATAACACGATTTTGAGACAGGGATTATAATGAGAGATGTGCATGAATTTACTAGTTGATGGTATTCTAGGAAACAGAATTTTAAAAAACACGCTTCTGATATGTCACACTCTCAATAGAAGCATTTGGACAGTAAAAATTTCATTCAACTTTACCTACAATACATCTAGCGAGTAATTCAACTGTCATCCCGGTGATCATCTCCTTTGCAGTGCGCCATGGTAAGAGGCCAGTGTAAAGTCTTTGAATGCACAGAAAATGTGATTGGTAAGCACAATTGACGTGACGCGACGCGTTACATTGCGTACTGTAAGTCATCCTGCAGGCTGATCATGTCCAAATACTCCAAGCACAATCGCTGGAAACCTTCCAAAATACGCTCTGTATCTCAGCAACAAGTCACTGCACAACTGAAGGCCTGCACAACTCACCAGCACACACAAAATAAGGAGAATATTACTCCTTTAGCCACAACTATTTCGTCAGTACTAGTTGTGAGGCTCGAGCAAGAGAAGAAGTGCAAGATTACATACCAGACACACTATAGGAACGAAAAGCGATGCCATGAACGCACAAAAACCTGTACCAACAAACTCCAGTCAAGTTTCAATGATGCACGAGCATCTGCAACTGAGGTGTCCTTGCAAGTGCAGACAACTCAAATTGCTCTTGTCACTGCAGAGCATGAGTTGAGGTACTTGTGAGAACGTAACGAGGTGCTCACCAGGCGCAATCATACTCTTGCTATGCGTGCTTCTCGTGCCCCTCTTCAGAAAGCACGGGCTGTGAATAAAGCACTTGCATGCACTGCAGTACAAGCAGAGCAGAGTACCTTTTCCCTGAAGGAGAAGAATGTGATTACGGGCAAGGTCCGTGACATGATTTGCAAGCTTGTGGCAAAACATGACATACCAGTGTCGAGTGTTCGAGACATTATTAGCGCTGTTGCCAACTGTCTCGGAATGGTTGTTGAAGGTGACATTAGCACACGCAGTATTCGGTGTGTACTCCAGGAGGCAGAGGTTCAGATGGTGGATGAAATTATGCAAGTTGATGGTAGGTAATTTCTGAAGTAGTTTGTACCTCGGGCTAAAATGATTATGAAGGCATCACGTTAAGTGGCGATGGAACATCTCACAAGAATATCAATTACCAGTCCCATCATATCATGTACACCACCCATGACGGCACCAGGGTTACTCGCTTCGCTGGTGTTCAGCATGAGGTTAATCATACCAGCGAAACCCAGCTGCAAGGCTGGAAGGACATGATACACGAGATGTGTACCGTGTACAATGAATGTATGGTTGGTGTCACGGCAGGTGTCGCAGACCCAAGGGAGCTTGTCACCAAGGTGAAGGGCATGTTGACAGATCACGCTGAGGATCAGAAAAAATTTGTCCACCTCTTCAGAGAATGGAAGGAAGTGTGTGAGAGAGAAGTGCGAGGCGAACGAGCACTGGCCACTTTACCCCCTGATGATGTCGTTGCCCTGTTATGGCAGACTACAGAAGGGGCTATTGCGGCTGCAGGAGGAATTGGAGGGTGGGAAGCACTGCCTGCCGAAGAGCGAGATCGACACTCATCCGAAGCTCGCCATCAGCTTCACATCAAGATTGGCCAGGAGCGATTTTCTGCCCTTACCCTACCTGAAAAGGAGTCTGTAGATTTCTTTGTATGGGCAGGATGCTGCATGCATAAGGACCTGAATGCTGTCAAGGGTGGAAATACTCACATGCAAGCTTGGTGGGGACATAATGGTGTTGATGGACCAGTTCTGTTGATGAACCTGTGATAACGCAGCAGCTGCATCTGGGGGGCCCTCCACTGCACAGGCACGTGCAGTGCATGTTTCCCAAGGGGGGGCTGCAAAAGCACTCGCACTCGCAGGTTCCATCTTCCATCATAAAGATGACAAGAAGGGCCAACAAGATTCTCTTCGATTTTTCCTTGAGGCACAACTTGGTTACTTCTCGCCTTGGCCCGACACAAGCAACACCCGCTACCACAGTAATTGTGATGGAGCCAGCGAGTGGCTCGTACATGAAAACTTGTATGTTGTCTACCTCAAGATCATCATGGACAGGAAGGATGCTCGCACGCACACAAACATCGAGCGAAATGTCTATTGTGCTTTTGAATGTGACAAAACGAAGCAGGAGATGGTATGTTTCAGCATGTGGGGACAGTGCATCAGCCACCCATATTTTCGCGCTGTCCATAACTCCTCAGGAAACATCCTTGACCTTGGTCCTCTCCACGATCGGCTCATCACCCACATCAAAAAGCTTATCGATAACATCGAGCTTGTCTTCGGCATGGACGCCACTTATGAGACTGCCACATTTGATGGAAAACCATTCGAGCGGCTGGAATCAGTTTACATCATTCAGCAGATTGCCCAGGACAATACAAAATACCCTCACCTTCGTTCTCTTTTCTCGCTTTCCTTGAAGGAGCGCTCGAAACTCTTATCCGCTTCTGTCGCGAGTTTGCCGCCGACGGTATAATTGCGCACACGTCACCAGAGGAACACAAGCTAGCTCACATGAATACCACCAATGATGCAAACAAGGGTGCATTGGGGACCCTTCGAGTTTCAATGCAACATGCACCTCGAATGTCCCTGGCCCACTTCAATGCCGTCTAAAATACAAGAAGAATCAGACAGGAACATACATGAAAATGGTGCTCAGTCCAGGCACACACAAATACCTGCACAAAAAGACTCATATCAATGACACTGCTGGAGCCGAGAAGAAACAACAACTTGCACAGGTGAAATATGACAAGTGGGTGGTACAACAGAACCGCGAGACTGATGCAAAGAGGAAGAAGCATTGTGAAGCTTCATCAGCAAAACTTGCAGCTGTGGTACCTCGCGTGACACCAGATGAAATCACGAAGATGCGTGTCATTGAGGTGGACTTGCAGATTTGGTGGCATTGTCAATTTGATGCAGAAGTGCCTGCAGCCAAACACCTGAAAGGAAAAAGTGAGTCGGAAAAGAAGGCTATTTTGGCAGCTGCTGCAGCTAGGTATATTTGTGGTGCCGGACCCAAGACCCAGGACGAGAATGTGCCACGGGAGGATGCAGAGTGCGCCACTGGTAGATTCTGATGATGAAGAGGGCCTGTGGTAGGGATTAATATGGACTTTCAACACTCATATAATGCATATAATATTCTAATCGCAGTCTCGATACTCGTACTGCACCTATTTTGCTTCATATATCGCCATCTTGTATGCCTTTACCCTCCTATGATTGTGTTGACCATGTATTGGGATGATATTTGCTTACATAATGTCACACTTTGTTTATGGTGGCTGCCCCTCCCCACACACAGTGCGCACAGAGCTACAGTGCACCGACACCACAAAACACCACAGACTCACAGGGACTCACAGAAACCTACAGACTTACATATGAGTCCTTTCGAAAATTTAATTTACATTTTGGGTGTGGCTGTCATGCGGTGCTAATTCCTGAGCAGCCTTAATATTTGAAAATTCTTACAACACCTATGTAGTTCTATTGAAACAAAAAGTAACTTAAAGCACTACACATTTGTGAAGGTTTGTGATAGGTAAATACAATTAAAGTGAGACAAAAACATTGTGATTCAAATACACAGGACTACTACAACCATTCATCTTTGAAAGAAAGTTCTTGGAACATGAATATTTGTGTGGCATACAAATGTGAACTAACAACATACTAGGCATGATGTCAGATTTTGGAGAACAAAATGAAATTCTGACCACTTGAAACATTCCTCACCACCAGGGTGTGCACACACCTAATGTTCATTTCCATGTCTCCCAATTGTTTCCTTGCTCTCCTAGCCCTGAGTTGGCAATAACATGTATTGACCCAAAGCTGAAGGAGGAGCTGATCAGCAAGGTCCCTTTCAACACGTCAAACTTCCATATCTGCCCATGCCATCTCCAGTAAGTACATGGCCTCCTCAGCACTCTCAGGACAAGCTGCACTAGAGGTCTATTGAAAGTCAGTGGATACATATATTTCACACCCTAAAGAAGGACTCACCTTATCAAGTGTTTCCGGATGTTCAGAAGTGGATGATGAGTTGTCTGAATAATCAAAATCTGGTAAGATTGGACATATTTTTCTGCTGTGGTCTAGGCATCTGAGTTGGAGATGAGAAATCAATTGTAGGGAAACAAAAATTTAGACAGATAGTGGGAGATAGAGAAGGATGTAATTGGTCTGGTGAAGACATTGTAGTATTGTTGAAGTTTACTCTGAAAATTGCTGAACATAACTTGCAATACTTGCAATACTGCATATTGGTATGCAGTGCCCTTCCTGTGGAAAGCACTTTCAGAATGACATAGGTGTTCTACAACATCTAAATCAAGCTACCTTGCGATGATTCAATTGGAACAACAACTTGATTCACTTCTCAGGCCCACCAGTACAATCCCTGCTAGTGGAACCTCAAGCCTCACTACCAGAAGATGAAATGAATTTCAATGACACATGCATGATGGAAGATCATCCTGGGCCAGAGCATGAGAATACTGTTGTAGAGGCTGATGATGGGGAGGAAGTGGTGTTTTATTTTGGTGCAAGCAAGACCTGGGATAGAGGAACCATGTTCATGAAGCAATTTGAGTCTGACAAGTATGCTGAGGAGAGGGTGAGCAATCTATATTTTCCATTTGCTAGCAAACCTGACTGGGAGATGGTGGCATTCCTTCTTTGGTTGGACCTCAGCATGGCAGACATTGATGAGTTTCTCAAGCTTGGAATTTGTGAAGTCCATTTGTGTTGCATCAGAATTTTCTGAACTGAGGTGAAATTAAACCAAAGAAAACTACCACTTTCATTTTGCTCTTCAAGAGAGCTCTCAGGATGCACTTAAATGCTACCATCCCCCCTCAATGGAAGTATCAAATAGTCCCTATGGAATTTCTGACAATGAAGACTCCCCCAATGTATGTGCTAAAGGATCCCTCCAGGGCACATATCCCTCTTGCTCTACTTCCAGTTGCAAAATTTATTCATAGGGTCATGGTGTTCTGGCAGACCGGTGTGAAAGAGAAATAGCGACTAGGCTTGTTAGAAACTAGCGCCACTTATCCAAATAAGCGCAAGTGTAGTAGTCGACCCAAGAGGACTGCTATTGAAGCAACTCCCTTCTAATATGCAAGGGTAGCGATAGCATGAAGGACTAATAACCTATAGCGACCTAAGACAAAAAACTGATGAGTAGCGCTATAGCGATCAGCAACAAGTGAGTTCCGACAGAGAAACGTGCATATAAGTGAGATGCGCTATGCAGGTTGTTTTATGCGATAGCGCTATGCAACGTCTGACTAGTGACAGCGAGAAGAAATCAAAGGGAGCGAAAGCAAGGAGTAAGGTAAGACAGTGCAAGTGAAATGCCTGATAGCGACTAGATTATAGCTCGACTACTGATAGCGATCCCGACGTTGCGACAGTCAAACTTAAGAGGGAACTTTAGCGACACACACTTAAAGCAAGTCAAGCGACACGCGATCAAAGAGATTGGCAAGAGCGGAATTGATTCACCAAGACTAGGATATAGCGACTAAAGTGACTCTGACACCAGCGAAGGTCCGGGGAAGGGGAAGTGATATACTGTATGTACGATGAGCCATTTTATCATTACTGCGTAAGCGTTCGGGATGCGCAGGTGAGAATAGTAGTGATACAGGCGAGGAGAGCACGATGCGTGTACAGGTAATAAGACATGTAGCACTGCGGAACACGAGGATACATGTAATAAGACCTGCGACTGATCAGTAGTGACAATTAAGGACTAATAATGCACCAGCGGAGGTAGGTGGACATAGGCGGGGACATGGGGAGGACAGAGTACCAGGGCGTTGGACCGGGCAGTGCGCTATGGGAGAAAAATGATTCCAAAGCGGATAGCTTGGGAGTTTGATAGCGCTGGTAACTAGCACTTTACTCTTTTCCTCTAGGCAAGGCAAAATATGCCTATGACACTCATACACGCCTAGCGCTGGTATGTTTGTCACACTGGTTGCTTCATTAATGCATTGATATTGTGATTGAGCTGTTGGAGCAAGCTGCATGCCTGGCATGCCTGGGCATCATGATGAGTGATCCAGCAGGGTTCAGCAGATACTGTTCATGCACATTGTTGCTTATGTAACCGACACTCCAGAGGAGCTTGTCATTGCTTGCACTACCACGAATGCATCGCCTGTCACTATGGCTACATGTGCCAACTTTGGGGACCTAGACCGATGTCATGCATGGGTATGTGACTCATACCATGACATATACACAGCAGGAGTAATAAGGAAGGTATAATACACCAGAATGTATCCTATCACCAAGTTCCCTGTCATTTTTCCTTCATTCTTAGCTAGTATTTTCACTTTCAAACTTCACTTCTATTTTTTCCATGTGTTTCTATTTTGTTTCATGAATTCTATCTCTTTCCATTTTTCTAGGCATATTTAACCATCGCACTTCCTCTCCAGCCACAAAGCATGTTTGTAAGCTTGACATGTGAACTGGTTAATAGTCTGGTTTGTAAGGATTCAAACTTGACTCATCATGTTTTTGTCAGGATTTGTCAGGATTTGTAAGACTTGCAAGTGTTTATATATAATCCACTTAGTAAGAAGGCTGATTCAGCTCACTCAAAAGATTGGTTTGTAAGCATGTTCTTACCATCCATGGGATGACTCATGTCTTTTATTCACTTCTCTTTGTAAGATTACATTGTATTAATAAGCTAGTTAGTAAGTAAGCTGACTCAACACACCAAAAGGACTGATTTGTAACAATGTTCTTACTAATCCATGTGCTGGATCATGTTTAGTAAGATGGTGTTACAGTCAAGTATGCCCCTATTCATTTTCTTCACCTTACTTGTATTATCATGTGCTGCATGATGCTGCCGCTAGACTTATCTCTGTTCCATCTTATCTGTATTAAATCACGATCACTATCATGCTGTCGCTAGGTGACCTATTCTTGCTATCTGTGACTCATCTCTTATCTTTGGCTCATTCTTGTTCTCACGCCTG
>NW_024540972.1:0-13018 GCF_016647625.1 Suillus subalutaceus
CTTCGAGCAAGAACGTGCTTATCTACATAGCTTGAAAGAGCCGCCTGCAAGAGACCAGCTTTGTATCCGTTATGTTGAAGCACTTGATGAACTAACTGAACGAAGGTAAGTTGTTTTTATATGTAGATATGTCTGACGTTAACAATCTCAGAACTGATTGGCATGCAGCACGTGAGCTGCTAATAATTCCCTTACAGGGATTGCAGCTAGCAGCTTGCAGAAGATTAATGAAGCGCTCACACAAGCTCGGATCCAAGTCGATTCATCATATGCGAAGTTACAGCACGCAGAAGCGCTAGTGGCGCATGTCGAAATTCAGCTCACTGTGGAAGCACGATGGGAGGTAGGTGGCCCAGAATACAATGAATTCAAAATGGAGGCACGTATAGGCAAGTATCGTGCTGCACTTGACGAGCTGGAGCGCCTCGTAGTCATGCGTTTATTTGAGCTTTCCAAACTTTCGTTGTCAGGGACAGGTGAGTTCTGCATTAGTACCCATATAGATTCTCTCTGCTAATTAAAATCTTAGGCTACAAACTACGTCAGCAGATCAGCAAGGCTTTACAACGGTGTTCCGAGGCTATCCGAAATGTGATAAATCGGTATAACATGCAGGCTGTCGCCCTAACTCCCGCGCTCATGAAGAAGTCAAGCGACTTAACGTTGAAGTTCGCCGCTTATGCACTGCAATTCACACTGAGGAACTCCAACCTCTGCCGTCATCAATGACTTGCTTCTGTCGGACCCAAGACTCGGCTGCAGAGCTGCAGTGCCAATGCCGTCCATTGCTATTGCTTAGATCGTATTGAGCACCTGGCTGGATTATCGGGCATCAGGGGCATTGGTGTCCGCATGCAGTATCCTTTATCGACTCCCAACATCCCTCCCGCCTCGCATCCTTCAACATCTCCTGACGTTCATACAAATTCAGGTAGGCCTCCTCGCATACTTTTGTGCCGATTTAATTCTTTCATAGGTGCACTGCAGAATGTTGACGACATTGATGCAATTATCACATCTGCTATACTGACATAGAAGCGATTGATTGTGAGGAGCACAGCACAGTGGTAGAGGATATGGCCGACTTTTTTCATTCGATCACTGACTAGTTACTTGTGTCATTTTGTGTTATTAAACTTATTCCAATGCATCATAGGTTTTGAGAATTCTCATCTGCTGCAGCATCCATTCACTGGCCTTCACACCGGCATCAGAAAGAGCCTTGTCGCACAGGTCTATGGTACGCTTGAGAAGAGGTTCCACGAGATTCTCCAGCTGCACACGTCCAAGCCTTATGTTGATGTGCTTGGGACTGTCGACGGTAAGCTCGATAAGAGGTTCCACAAGATTTTCCAGGTGCACACGTCCAAGCCTTATGTTGGTGTGCTTGGGACCAGATGCATCAGCAGTGATATAAGAGGTTGATTTCCATCTGCGTTGTTGTGGGTCACGTACGCTTGATAAGAGGTTCCACGAGATTCTCCAGCTGCACACGTCCAAGCCTATATATGTTGATGTGCTTGGGACCAGATGCATTGGCGGTGATATATGGGAGGTTGATTTCCATCTGCATTGTTCAAGTTGTGGGTCAACGGTACATTTGATAAGAGGTTCCACGAGATTCTCCAGCTGCACACGTCCAAGCCTATATATGTTGATGTGCTTGGGACCAGATGCATCAGCAGTGATATATGGGAGGTTGATTTCTGATCTTTCTTGAACTTCGCCAAGATGTGGTTGAGCAGAATGATGTCGAAGTACTGATTGGAAACGTGATTGATGCAATGATTCACAATGAAAGTTGACTCAACTTGAAGTACTGATCGCAACAATTGAACTAGGAGTTAGGAAACAGCTTTATGATATCACAGTACTTGAATCTGAAATCATGAACGGCTTGTTGCATGAAATTCAAGTTTATTTGATCTAACATCTCAAATCGGCAGCACTGCGCTGCATCTTGTCCGAGTCAATCACACCATCTGATTGCATGCTTACTAAGTAGTAGTAGCCTCGCACAACCTTAGATCATCCATTTTCCGATGCTACAAGCTCTTCAAATACTCTCATCCAACTCAAATGGATTGATCCTGGTCAACACTCTTACATTACATTCACAAAAGAATTGGCCACTGGCAAATATCAAGGTAGAGCCCATGGCAGAATTTGACTTTTGCACTTTGTGTTATCTAATGCTTTAGCCCATTTATGTTCAAGTACAGCGAATACTCGCTACCTCTACAACCACTCTCATATTGTCTTCAATGACCATGCAGTCCTCAAACTGAAACACAGGGTTCACACTATTTCACAATGTCTGGACTCGCTGCGCTACATTGCTCGAACGTTGCACAAGGCTTCAGCAACAATCAACGCCAGGCTGCTGCCAGGGCACTACTTAGGCACGACGCTCACATTGATGGCACGCATTATCATACCAAGACACTTTGTGGCCTTCATCCCTCCTACATAGCCTTTCATTCTAATAGTCAAGAACTGGAGTCAGGGAGAGCGCTATCTCCCAAAGAACTTGTGGAAGCAACGCTCCAAGACATCTTTGATGCAGCAAGCAAATTTCTTCGTTTTTTATAGCTAAATCTGACACTCTTTAGATTGCTATGCAGGACCGTCTCGACGGTGGTATATCTCTGCTTGTTCGATGTGCAGGTTCTGGAGTAGGACCGACTATGTCACCCGAGAAAATTCCTCTTGACCTGTATATCACGCCACGCGAGCTGCAAGAAGTTCCTCGACAGATTGGAGGAGATGTCGTGGTGCTTGTACAAGCATCGCTCAAGAGTTTGCGATACCGCATCTCCAACGTTTTGCTAAGCGCTGTGCCATTGAAAATATCAAACCACCTCAGTCTTGTAAGTCAAACTGAACTCTCCCCTTTTTTCACAACACATCGCTAACAAATCCGTGAAGTCCCTGCTACTCATATCAGTACAAATGGACCACAGCACCTCCAGGGTTTATCGTGGCTACTGGGGCTCGCATTGCGTGCTCTGCACAAGCACCAAAAACCTTCGAGAAGAATCTGCAAACCTCATCCGTTCCTGCTGCAGATCCAAAGAAACCGGCATCTGCAGCAATTTCTGAAGGAATCCAACTGGGGCAAGTGTTGCAAAAGACATGTTAACTCCACGTTCACAGATTCGCCGGCGCCGAGCTGCTGAAGTCTTTGTTGCTGATAGAGTCCCTGGCCCAATCTTTTCGGTTCGGCCTGAATTCGGTTGCGATGCCATAAATTTTAGTCCTCCGCTCATTAGTATCGGTCCTAATACCGATGCTGCTCTTGATCGGTTCAAACTGGGAGATGAGCTCTTGCCCAAGCTCCGTGTGCTTGTTGGAACTGTGCGAAGCAGTCGTTGGGAGTTGGTTCTCAGGTCCCAGAAGTGGGATCTGAGCTATGAGCAAGCCTCTATCTTGGTGAACGCCCTTCTTGCAGACCTTCAAGGGGTGCCGTTCAGCCCTGAAATTGTGAAGGTTTGTAATTTGATTGCGGCTGCACACCTGTCAAGCTAATAATTTGCTAGCGCAAATCTTCTGTGCTATCCGTCATTCTGAAGTGTCTTGGCATTCTAGTATTTTTATGTGCGCTTTACCTCTTTGGATGTTTATCATCTTGTAGATCGTGAATAATTATCTTGCAGTTTTTCACAGTGGCATTATGTCTAAGCGCAAATGTTTTTAACGTCTCCGAACTTTGTGTACCGACGCTAACTTGCTTTCTCTCTCTTTTCATAGACATGGTATCTCCCTCCACCCACAAGAGCAGCGCCAGGCGCCGCATGCAGCAACCTCACATCCATCCAAAGGTGTCATAAGCAAAGAGGCCCGTGCTCTACTCACAGCCAACCGATGCGCCAAGTCTCGTCAGTTCAAAATCGCCCTTGATGAGGCTTGGGGCCAGATCGACGAGGCCACGAAGACTATCGCTTCAGCTCACCATAAAAGCATTCGCCGTGTGCAGAATGAACTGTACATTGGCCAAGGGATCCTGCATTCTAAGCGCTCCAAGCTGAATGCATGGAATGCGTTCTGCTGGAAAAAAAAACTAGGCCAGCGAAAATCGTAAGTTTTGTTTTTCCTTCTCACTGTGTATTGCACCTGACGTATCTCCTACAGGCAACCAAGGCAAAGGTGCACTTCAACAGCTCGTTCATGAGCATAAGGACGAGTACCACAACCTTTTCAAAGGACGAGCGGGCAGATCTACTTAAAGAGTATGCCGACTGGTCATTAACAAAGGCTACTGGTGTGTGCACCTCCACCAAATCGAAGGTCAACGATATCACTCAAACACTCAAGGCTGTCGAAATTGAGGTTTGTGTCCCCCCCTCTGAATTTTCTTTGGCTCATACATGTGTTTAAAATAGCTTAAAAGTCTGCAATGTCGTACAGGCGCAGAAAGCATATTCTATACCACGCGCGGGTCGACTGATCTTCCCCTTCGAAGCATAGCCTTTGCGACTGAAGGCATTCAGGACTTCATGCCATCTGTGATGGGCGTCGACAATCAAGATCTACTTGGTAAGATGGAAGGCTTTGCGGTTCAAGGTGTGAAAGGTGCGAGTTGCTGCTTTTTTTCGGTAGAACTCTAACTTATTTACAACAAAACCAGGTGCTGCACAAAATCACCAAGAGCGTGTGTCTCAAGCACGCGCAGCCATCCGCAATATTATCAACAGTACTCTTCGTAAGTCCCTCCTCCCATTCTGTATGATGTATAACTAATTTTACTGCTATACAGGTCAGATCACTGGCAACCCTGACGCCAACATGCAATGGGCACTTTATTTCCGGAACATTATCCAATGCTACCAAGTCAGGATAGAGGGGTGGCCCTGACAATATTCCGTTCGCCAACCTTAGCCAAGTGTCTAGCGCCCTCCCAGAGCTCGACAGGCTCTTCCGGAGGTGGAAGTCGGGTGCGACACACTGGAAGACTTTAACGGACGAGGAATTCGAGAAAGTTCTCCAGGAGCACAATGATAAACTCGACCATGGCGAGATCGACGACCATAGACGACGGACTCGATCTGACAAGGGTAAGAAACGAAAGAAGCCCACAGCCATGGATTCTAGCTTGCGCGGCCACAAGAAGTATAAGAGTGCAGCTACTGTCGAAGACAGTGATAAGGAGAATGACGCTGAGGAAGAAGACAATGACAAGCATGAGGCTCATGGCCAGTCCTCCGCACCCTCTGGCGCACCCTCTTGTCATGCTTCCAACGCCACTCCAGCACCCTCTGGCACACCCTCTGGCACACCCTCTCACACACCCTCTGGTGCACCCTCTGGTGCACCCTCTCGTCAGCTGTCTGACACTACTTCCAATGCCACTCCCGCACCTCATGTGTCTCATGATACTTGCTTCTCCACACCCTCTCCTCACTTCAGCAATGATTCTGACACTAATAGTGCTCTCCTGGACTGTGATGCTATGTTGGATAGGTTAGGCGAAATCTTTGGATCTACACATCAAGATGAAACAACGATGTCTATGATTGCACCATGATCTACTAGACTCGACTCCTCTACTCCACACGACTTCATCAATTTCAACATTTTGGTACTTCATTCTGACCCTTTGAACCTTCTACTAGACTCGACTCCTCTACTCCACAAAATTTTCGAATCTTTCACTTCTAGATGTTTGGTTCTATGTTCTGACTCTTACATTTTGTCTTCCAGAAATCAAACATTGTTCAGGCATGTGATAGGGAGGGAAGATGCTTCACTTGATGCTATTGACTTCGTGAAACTATACAAGTGTATGATAACAGCAACTCCAGTAGGCTACTCGAACTTGCAAATGTCCACTACACCATGTTGTCTCGACCGTCTTGCAGTACTAAGCTGACACTGGGGAGACGAAGATTTAAGAGCAAGCAATGGTGATATAATTTTCTATGCACAAGGCCTTTCAGCCTGGAAGTCCCTGTCCCCACACGGCATGATGGACAGCATGATCTAAGGGTGGCGAGAATGAGAAGGGTGGTGTGCAGGTAGGTATAAGACACAAACCAGGAAGATGGCGGGAGCACAGTGTGCTGAAAAAAGACGAGGATGGCATGCAGGTGGGTCCAGGGCAGGAACTAGGAAGATGGTGGCAGCGCAGGGTGCTGAAAAAAGATGAGGATGGCATGCAGGTAGGTACAGGGCAGGAACTAGGAAGATGGTGGCAGCGCAGGGTGCTGAAAAAGACGAGGATGGCGGGCAGGTGGGTCCAGGGCAGGAACTAGGAAGATGGTGGCAGCACAGGGTGCTGAAAAAGATGAGGATGGCGTACAGGTAGGTACAGGGCAGGAACTAGGAAGATGGTGGCAGCACAGGGTGCTGAAAAAGACGAGGATGGCGTGCAGGTAGGTACACAGCAGGAAATAGGAAGATGGTGGGAGCGCAGGGTGCTGAAAAAAGACGAGGATGACGTGCAGGTAGGTACAGGGCAGGAACTAGGAAGATGGTGGGAGCGCAGGGTGGCGGGAATGAGGAGGATGGCGCACAGGTGGGTACAGAGCAGGTCTAGTAGGATGGCGGGAGCGCAGGTACCTTGAGGGGACAGTGCAGTGCCTAGGACACTAGCCAGATGCCTGGATTGTTGGCTGTAACTGCCCAGTGACGTCGACGGTGTAGGGTAAGAGCAGAAAGGGCGTGGGAAGCCGCCGTTGATTAAAGTTCAGGTAAATCGGGGAGGTCGTGGGAAGTGCTGTATACGTGGGGAGGGCAGGGGGCGGTCCTTACCCTTTTGAGCAGGTAGGTAGTAGTAGCTGTAAGGTAAAAGGTATTTGGGGCGATATTTAATGCTGGTGTTGGAGGTTTACTGTAACCAAGCCTAATTAAGCTTGCCGGTACGCATAAGCACCAAGCTTAATAAGGCTTACTTATTGGGAAGGCCAGGTGGACTGCGCTGGTGCTATGCCGAGGTGTGACTCGATGTGACCATATTTTGCAGATTAGCAGAATTTTCTCGGCTTTCATCCGACACCACACCATAACATCCTAAAAATGAGAAAAAATCAGATCTATATAGAGGCGGTACGAATCTACAACACACTAAATTTGTGGAAGATAATATGAAGTGGTTGACGAGCTACAAAGATTTGCTGAAAAAGTTGCAGATTGCCCGGAATGATAGTAATATTAAATAGACAAACTTGTTTGTCTTTGCTTGTCCCACTATACTTTGCTCACTGTCTCGGGTGGAAATTCCTTGGTGTCGCAATTATGCAGGACGGCAGAGCACCTAGGTTTGCCTTATTAACTTTTCGTATCATGCAGAGACTGACTGGCTATGACTTCCAGAATCAGGAATCGGGCGCCTGCCGCTATCCAGGTTTGTTTCATTGACATATGTGTCTGTATTTGTTGACCCTCCATATTTACATCCATAGATCACCGCAGAGCAACTTCTACGAGAGGCGCGTTGTTCAAATTCCCCGCCTTTCAGTATTTAGAATTTGATATCCTTTAGGCTCAAGAGCGTCAAGAATCCACCTTCCGCGCTCCCAAACAACGTGTCGAGGATTTTGAAGAACTCCACGAGTACCGTGGCCGCAAGCGCAAGGAGTTTGAAGAACGAGTCAGAAGGACAAGAGGTAGCATGTGAGTGTAGCATTCGGCCTTGGTGGTACTCCCGTTGAATATTGTATCAGCAAAGAATGGACTCAATATGCAAACTGGGAGGTACGTGGTTTCAAATCTTTGGTTGATGTCGCGGTCTGATACACTCCGTATCAGGCCAGCCAAAATGAGTTCGACCGATCTCGCTCTATCTTTGAACGCGCTTTGGACGTGGACCCTCGAAGCGTTCAGCTATGGCTCAGTTATACTGAAATGGAGCTAAAGTCCCGAAATGTCCAACACGCGCGCAACCTATTCGATCGCGCTGTGACTCTATTGCCTCGAGTAGACCAGCTCTGGTACAAGTATGTTTACTTGGAGGAGCTTCTGCAAAATGTCCCTGGTGCCCGACAAGTCTTTGAGCGGTGGATGCAATGGGAACCGGATGACAAAGCTTGGCAAGCATACATAAAGATGGAGGAGCGGTATGATGAATCGGACAGGGCCAGTGTTATATATGAGCGATGGATAGCTGTCAGGCCGGATCCTAGGGTATGGGTGAAGTGGGCAAAGTTTGAAGAAGAGCGGGGGAAGTTGGACAAGGCAAGAGAGGTATTCCAAACCGCCCTCCAGTTCTTTGGGGACGAGGAAGAGCAGGTAGAAAAGGCTCAAGCAGTTTTCAATGCTTTTGCTAAGATGGAAACTCGGTTGAAAGAGTACGAGCGTGCTCGAGTGATATACAAGGTATGTCGTCACGCGCATACTCTGCTAGGGCTGCTTCACAATCCAAATAATAGTTCGCACTATCACGTCTTCCGCGATCAAAGTCAGCGAATTTGTACGCAGCTTATACCAAATTCGAGAAGCAGCACGGCACACGGTCCATTGTAGAATCTACTGTGCTTGGCAAGCGAAGAATCCAATATGAAGACGAAGTTTCGCAAGACGGACGAAATTACGACGTCTGGTTCGACTACGTTCGGTTGGAAGAAGGTGCCCTACGAACTTTGCGAGAAGAAGGGGGCACCAAGGAAGAGGAGGATGCAGCCATGGAGCGCGTGCGAGACGTTTTACGAGCGCGCTGTTGCACATGTACCTCCTGGACAAGAAAAGCGTCATTGGAGACGGTATATCTTCCTTTGGCTTGAGTATGCTCTGTTCGAGGGAGATCGAAACCAAGGTCTTTTTATTTCCGCACACGCCACTTTTTCACTCTGACATTATTCTACAGGATTATGACCGTGCACGCCAAGTATATCGTACCGTTCTGAACCTCGTGCCGCACAACCAATTTACTTTCTCAAAACTGTGGATCATGGCTGCCAAGTTTTGAAACCCAGACAGTTGGATTTAATGGCAGCGCGCAAAATGCTCGGGACCGCCATTGGCATGTGCCCGAAGGAGTCTTTATTCAAGGGTTATATTCAACTCGAGATGGATGTACGTTCTTTACTTTCTTGGCTTTACGATATGCTAATATCATGTTTAGCTGCGAGAATTTGACCGCGTGCGGACATTGTACGAAAAGTATCTTGAGGTATGTTGTGAAGGTCTCTTCCTTTCCTTGGCAGTGATGAAACATCTTCTGCAGTACGATCCTACCAACTCAGCGGCGTGGATCAAATACGCTGAACTCGAGACGGCTCTTGAGGATTTCACCCGTGCAGAGGCGATCTTTGAACTCGGAGTGTCTCAAGCATCACTATCGATGCCCGAAATCCTTTGGAAGGCATATATCGACTTCGAAGTTGATGAGCAGGGGTGATCGGGAGGGAAGACGAGATCACTTTACGAGCGCCTGGTGGTTCTCAGCGGACACCACAAGGTGTGGATATCCTATGCCGAGTTCGAAGGGTCAAGTATTCCATTGCCCAGAGCTATGCGAGAAGAAGAGGAAGACGAGGATTCCGAACCTCGTGTTGTCGCTGGTGATCCCGAAATAGCACGACAAGTCTTTGAACGTGGTTACAAAGACTTAAAGGTCAAGGGCCTAAAAGCTGAGGTATGAGCAGCAGTTTTATAATCCAGTTGGAGCTGACCGTTTTCATCACAGAGGGCTGCTTTACTTGAGTCATGGAAGTCGTTCGAACAAGAGCATGGCAGCGAGAGCGATTAGCCAAGGTGGAAGGCATGATGCCTATTATCGGCAGGAAGCAACACGTCGACAAAGAGACAGGCCAGGTAGTGGAAGGTCAGCGATCTACCCCGCATATAGCACAGCTTCCTGATTACTCTGACACAGATTGGGAACTTGTATTCGCCGATGATGAACGAGAAGCCAACCCGAGATCTTTCAAGTTCTTGCAGATGGCTCATGCCTGGAAACATTCACAGGCCAAGAAATCTGGAGGGCCTGGTATTCTTTTCTGGTTTTCACTCCTGCGACGGCGAGTGTGCCTGAATCTACTCAGAATGATGATGTACGAATGGAGGACCGTAGGGAGCAGGACGATTCACATAGCGATGTCGCTAGCTCCGACGGCGAATGATGGTTGACCACAGGTACTGCTTGAACTATGTATTCTGTAATTTCTGAATGCATTTGCTTGTTGAGACTCTAGGCTGTAAGCTTGTAAACACGGCACGTGGAGGTAAATAAACGGTGTGCAGTCAATGTATGCTTTGACACTTGCCTTCGCGGAGTTCAAAGTGAAGGGGGTCCCGTCTTCGTTTTAGATATCTCTCGTGGAGAATTCAGGTGTGTGGCTGTCTGCACAAAAATAATTGACAAAAGGATAAGACGGTCAGACCCCAGATTTCAAAACACCGTCTTATGTGGGTCCACTGACCCACGAGGAGCTGGGCACATGTACAGATATAGCATTGCACTGCCAAGCGTGCCCAGCACAATAGCCCCAATCCGGTACATCAGCGGCGAAAAAATAACCCGAAAATGCCCTCGGAGGCTCGAGAAGCAAACCAATACGAATCTTGTTTTTGGGGGTCCAAGGAAATTCTTCGACTGATACGTGCAAGTCGGACAAACCTATGCTCTGTTATTGAAATAACGTGGTCAGCTAGACGGAGTTAACTTGTGACAGCGGTGCTCATTGACTCGAGGCTGCGCGTAGACGATCGGATAGATGGCTCTTCTTCCATCACACGATGTCTTTTTGTGTACACGTCTGCCTGATTAATTTTGTCCCTCGAATAATCGAGGAATGCTTGCACACTGCGGTATGCACTCCCGGGGAAAGACATTGC
Source organism: Suillus subalutaceus (assembly GCF_016647625.1). Taxonomy (NCBI): domain Eukaryota; kingdom Fungi; phylum Basidiomycota; class Agaricomycetes; order Boletales; family Suillaceae; genus Suillus; species Suillus subalutaceus. The sequence goes on from NW_024540972.1 coordinate 10,774, forward strand.
TGTGATCGCGATTTTTATTGGACAGTGCTTGGACTGTTGATCCCCGTGAATGGCCCACTCCCCCGGAACTCGATGGCTTAAAGGTGTATAAGAATGTGCCGGCGTTCAGTACCTTGACTTCTAGGGCCTCGTTGCTGGTGGCTTCCTCCCCCAGCTCTTGCTTCTCGTTTGGAGATCTATGATCATGGGCACTGGGTAACGCCTAACAGGTCAGAATAATCTTTGATTCGCGCGCAATATCCGAATATGTGGCATTGCAACGGACTTCCTCCCAGCCTCATCTAGCCTCACAGATATTACTATCGGCTCAAGAAATCTCTCTCGTTCATTTAATGTAAAACATAAAAATATATTATCGCGATCGACGTGTATTACAGATGCTAGCAAGAGAACTTTTCAAGATACACTATTTTTCGGAAACATTATGCTCCAAGAACATTGTTCGACGGCCTCCTCACACACCACATCAATCCTCTGCGCGCTCTCCTAAAAATCTCAGTCATACAAATTACCGTGCAGTGTAGCCCGTATACGATGAACTGGAGGCTGATCAGGGAGCCAGCGATAAAACACATGACCAACACAGCAGTGGGCCAAGCGGACCATGCAACTGAAAGTAAAAAGGCCATTAAGGCGCATGCTGACACAAACATGCATACAGCAGGAAGACGCGACGATATGCAAAAGAACAGATATTTGCCGTATACATCGCGAGCAAATTTCTAGGCGGCCTTGAGCATTGTGTTCCGATATGCGCAATCGAGAATTACCTGAAATCTTTTGGCGTTTGCTCCACTGTACACCAAGAGGAACCAACCATCGATTGCGATGCCGATGCCTGAAGCAACACTCCCCAGAGCTATTGAGCTTCGGCGAAAGTGTTGACGGAGAATAACGAGCTGGACGAAAAGCCGAACACAGCCGCGTCAAGCCTAGGAAAGCAGATCAATAATTGCGGAAAGAAGTCATCTTTCATGATGCACATACCCGGCAAGAGCGACCAGCTACGGATAATCCGGGCTAGATGAGAGCAAGTGGAACAATAATGACATCACGCACCGATGCACCCACAAAATACCATTCAGATGTGAGTTTTTCCAAGATACGCTCGTACTGAGAGTCACTGCAAGCCTCTCGAAGTTCAGAATAAGGCGAGAAAGAGTCGACAAGGGTATCGATAAATGTCAACGAATTATCCACAGATATCTGTTCTGTGTAACTGGGTAAAAGGGAAGGCGCAAGGGAAACAACATCGACCACAGCACTCGAGTCGGCATCGTCTGTAAATGCATAGCTGTCACAGCTGTCGTTAATGCGGTTGACGTGCTCGTCGCGTGGACGGTCATCATCTGTGTCCGAAGTATATCATCGGCGGATGCGTTATGCCGGATAATTCAGGTGGGACTGGAGGAGTTATAGCGCGACTAGAACAAGAAAAGTTACTTGTCCTATCTGATTCTGATTCAAAACTCGGTGAAGAGCGCCCAAGTGCTGTATTACAGTCGTCAGCCATTGAACACGACTGACAAGACCACTCTCACACTTAAAGTCATCGTCGTATTGGTCTTCTGATGTCAATGAATCTTGTAATACGTGGAGTCTCGCCTGAGTCTCAGGGACCTCAAGCGTAGCAACAAGGGAAACTGAACATGTTCCACCTCGAGCCAACCTACGCGTAGAGGGCTGAACTACAGGGCTCAACGGTATTTTTAAAGCTGGAATACATAGGCACAGTACAATGGCAATTCAAACACTCACAATTTGCAGTATCCCTTAACTTAGATAGAGCCTGAAGCGACAAGGAAGCCTTTGCAACAGATACCGCTTCTTGCGTTTCTTCTTGCTCGGCGCCTGGTAATATACATTGATGTCCACTCGAGAACGGCCGTCCGCACCTTGTCTGGTCAAATGTATAAATGAGCGGAAGGAAACTGCAATAGTTAAAAAGATGACAAACATCATAAAACGTTCCCTGAGGTTTGGGTTCTGACCATCGCATCCTAGATTTACTTCATAACGCTGGTGTTGGTCTACCACCACAGAAACAATTGGTCTCCAAGACTTTCAGGACGCAAAGGCTGATAGCCTTGGGCACGAATAACTGTGATTGCATAAATAGTAAGTCAAGCAAGTTTTCCAAACTGTCTACAGCTGGTGTATACGTGCCAGTGATATACCAAGGACTTAGGAAGTAACGTGTTACTAGTGATTAACTTCGACCCTTGCGCTATTCAGCTGATAGTAT
>NW_024540973.1:0-13010 GCF_016647625.1 Suillus subalutaceus
GGTCTCCACCTCGCTGATGCCTCTGTCTGGATATCCACCGCGATGTCACTCGCAGTGTTTGATATCTCCAAGGTCGTCGAGCAGGGTGTCGAGATCACCCCTGAAGTTGACCCTACATCAGGCACGATCAGGTATGTCGTGCATCTTATCGCATCCGCGGTGCTGGTTTTGATAGACGTACTCCCAGCCATCCCAAACCCTTCAAGTGCTCTATTAAGCCTCGTTCTGTGAAAGCCATTGCGCTCATTCAGCAGGATGTTAACTATTAAGGGCAAACAACTCAAACTCTAATCGAATCTGAGATTTACCACATGTACTTGGCGCGCAGTTATTAAAGCGAGTCAAGATAGTCGTCCAGGGGCTAGGGAACTCTGAAAATGGGATGCAGTGCGGGAACGGGTGAGATAAGACTCTAGATCACATCAGGACTATAACGTAAGCGAGCTTCCCTCAGATAATGCACAGCTATACACAACCGCCTCATATCCGTCAGGCGCACGACCTCATCTCAACTTTGGTAAGTACCTCAACCGCCTTGCTTCCTACAGACATATCCTCTATCTCCCCCAGGCAGACCTTAGACAATTGACTGTACTGTGGCCTTGCCATCTGATTGAAATGTCAGTTCCTCTCAAAGTATGGTGTGTCAAACTTCGCATAGTACATGATATCAGGACCCTCATATTCTCTCCTCCAACTGCGATTTGCTCCCATGTGTTCACGCCTCTGCGGAAATGAAGACACCGCTACACTGAGCCCTGCATTGGAGAGGATAAAGTAGGCCACGGAATTTGTCAATATGCACCACCCAATAATGAGTCATAATCTACTTCTCCTAGTCTCACATTGTCACACATTTGTCGCGAGTTCAATGCAGACTTATGGAACTCAATTGTATACTCTTCTGTTGAGTCTCCACAAACCGACTATCGAAGAGCTTGACGAGGATGTCCGTTGTGACACCCTGGTGCACCTGCGTCCAATATCACCTTCAATTTATGTCATCTATCGTGCCGGAACTTCTCATGTTAGTCCATACTATTCGCATTGCCTCAATTTCATCCCCCGTTCGCTGCTCTCGCCCGGTGTCCAGTTGTTTTTCATGCCCCCACTGCTCACAACATCCTACACCATCGTTTTCATGGTGCTCTCGTTCTCACCGCCTTTGTCGTGGATATCGCGATTACACGCTGTACTGTACAGTGAGCGCTTGCAATGAACTACTATTCTATCCTACCCTGTTATCTCGGATTTTTAGCCCACTTTCAATGCACACTGGGACTTGAACGACAACGTGTGCACAGATGACCGCAACAACGGTGTCCTTCTGTTCAGTTTCTCAGTCCGCTATGAGGAAGCACGATGCTATGCATCACATCAACACAATCCACGGCGCACGCGCAACTGCATCTTTGAAGAAATCGGCATGCCTTGTCCGTCGTTACGTGCTCTCACAAACAAGCAAGAAGAACATCACGAGTACTGCTACATAGTCAGCTCAAGTCGTTCACATGGACAACCCTAAAACTCAGGTAATATGCTAGGTATGAATAGAATATGAAGTATGATCTACTGTACACTCGATCACATGTAAGTTGTATCTGAAATCTTCATCATGGAGACATTGCTGCGATCATCGTTGGTACTAAGGTCTGCAAGTGTTGATTTTAGTAAGCGCGAGGAACGGAAAGGGCTTCGAAGAGACTCACTCGACTCGGCACTTTTGGCCAGTGTGTCCATGTGCCATGCGGCTCCAAATCAAGCTGAAAACCTCTGGGTATCACTAAGGCAGTCCCAGGGCTCCAAAATAAATGTCGAGAAGCGGGTGGTACCCAAAATAACAGCCGACGTTTGGGTCCTATCACCCATCCACTGTCACCATCCAGGACAAAGGCGGTCGAACTACGCTCGTCATGGGATGCCCCCTCCATTAACTCAGAAGGTCGCGGAGCGCATGGATAGAGTTGGACGAGAAACGAATGAAGTGATTGTTCAGAGTGTTCAATGTCATGGTAGTGGCCTCGATCGTGCGATGTTCATCTGAGGAATGCTGGATGATCTAACTCAGCGCACTGTTGCAATGGCTGCCCCATCACTGCATGCCACAGCCGACAGTGTTGTCGAAAGAACCCGCGACGATGCGAGTGCCGTCCGGCGAGGAAACGAGACCGACAAAACTGAGTCAGTGTGCCCCCGCAAGGGCTGACCGACTGGCTCCCCCGTCCCTGCATCCCACAGCCGAACAGTCTTATCCGAAGAACCAGTGACGATGCGAGTGCCATCCGGCGAGAACGAGATCCGAGCTAACTGGTTCAGTGTGCCCCCGCAAGGGCCTCACCGACTGGCTCCCCTGACCCTGCATCCCATAGCCGAACAGTCTTATCCAACGAGCCAGTGATGATGCGAGTGCCATCCGGCGAGAACGAGACCGATGAAACTAAGTCAGTGTGCCCCCGCAAGGGCTCGCCGACTGGCTCCCCCGTCCCTGCATCCCACACCCGAACAGTCTTATCCCTTGAACCAGTGACGATGCGAGTGCCATCCGGCGAGAACGAGACCGACGAAACTGAGCCACTGTGCCCCCGCAAGGGCTGACCGATTGGCTCCCCCGTCCCTGCATCCCACAGCCGAACAGTCTTATCCCAAGAACCAGTGACGATGCGAGTGCTGTCCAGCGAGAACGAGACCGATGAAACTGAAGAAGTGTGCCACCGCAAGGGCTGACCGACTGGCTCCCCCGTCCCTGCATCCCACAGCCGAACAGTCTGATCCGAAGAACCAGTGACGATGCGAGTGCCGTCTGGCGAGAACGAGACCGAGTTGACCGAATCAGTGTGCCCCCGCAGGGGCTGACCGACTGGCTCACCCGTCCCAGCATCCCACAGCCGAACAGTCTTATCCCAAGAACCAGTGACGATGCGAGTGCCATCCGGCGAGAACGAGACCGACGAAACTGAGTCAGTGTGCCCCCGCAAGGGCTGACTGACTGACTCCCCCGTCCCTGCATCCCACAGCCGAACAGTCTTGTCCCAAGAACCAGTGACGATGCGAGTGCCATCCGGCGAGAACGAGACCGACGTTACAAAATCAGTGTGCCCCCGCAAGGGCTCACCGACTGGCTTCCCCGTCCCTGCATCCCACAGCCGAACAGTCTTATCCCAGGAACCAGTAACGATGCGAGTGCCGTCTGGCGAGAACGAGACTGACGAAACTGGATAAGTGTGCCCCCGCAAGGGCTGGCCGACTGGCTCCCCCCGTTCCTGCATCCCACAGCCGAACAGTCCTATCCGAAGAACCAGTGACGATGCGAGTGCCATCCGGCGAGAACGAGACCGACTTAACTGGAGAAGTGTGCCACCGCAAGGGCTGACCGACTAGTTCCCCCCGTCCCTGCATCCCACAGACGAACAACGTTATCCGCAGAACCAGTGACGATGCGAGTGCCGTCCGGCGAGAACGAGACCGACATAACTCCAGAAGTGTACCCCCGCAAGGGCTCACCAACTGGCTCCCCCGTCCCTGCATCCCACAGCGAACAGTCTTATCCCTTGAAACTAGTGACGATGCGAGTACCATCCGGCGAGAACGAGACCGAGTTGACTGAATCACTGTGCCCCCGCAAGGGCTGACCGATTGGCTTCCCCGTCCCTGCATCCCACACCCGAACAGTCTTATCCAAAGAACCAGTGACGATGCGAGTGCCGTCCGGCGAGAAACGAGACCGAGTTAACTGATTCAGTGTGCCCCCGCAAGGGTTCACCGACTGGCTCCCCTGTCCCTGCATCCCACAGCCGAACAGTGTTATCCGAAGAACCGGTGACGATGCGAGTGCCATCCGGCGAGAACGACACCGAGTTAACTTCAGAAGTGTGTCCCCTGAGTACAGTCTGAACAGGTGGCCAGTTTATATCACGTCCAGATGCCACACGAAGAGTATTCGGAAAACCGTGCAGAAAACTTTCTCGATAGCGGAGAGTTGGTAGGCGAGAATGAGAGTGCTGATATGTACAGATGTGGTGTGCTGTGTAAAATAATACCGCCGAAGACTTGAATGAACCTCTGTACGTCCATTGCAGTCGACGAGACAACTTTGCATTGGGGATGGCCCTGTGGTTGCGCATCAGCGCTTTATCTGACGCATAGTAGCAGTGTGCTCACCTTCAGCCACTGGGCAATGGGAATAAGGGCAGGACCTGCACTGCTGAGCGCATTGATCAGGGAGAGTGACTCGAGCCAGAAAAACAGCCGCTCGTGGTCGAAGAATAGTTTCACTTCTTTCGCGAGCTCCCTGTCGAAGGCTGTGGTTCGTACATGGGAAGTCCAAAATCGAGATGAATATGACAGATGTGGGGGGATGCATTTCTGGACTCGTTCTTCCAGCCCGGGATCTTCGCTATTAGGGAGATACGATGAATTTAAAGCACAGATATTGAAACAAAGATCGTGTTCCATCACTCGAAGTGACGCGAATGCAAGGTCGCGTTGCGCCTTTGACAGGTCGATGAAAAGTTCTTTACTGGACGCTTTGTCCGTCAAGAAATCATGGAAGGATGCGTGAAGTGGTCGGATTGGAGAATCTGGGTTGGTGGTGCCGCTGAGGAGGGAGCCCATGTTTTTTATAACAAGTTCCACGTCGAAATTGTCCTCTCGCATTGGAAAACGGCGCCTCATGGCGTTCAGGGAAGCTAAAGGAAGGGGTTCAGCTGCGCCTAGTATTTGTCCCATCACTGAGCGAAATCTCGTTAGCTTCGTCAAGCGCTGATTCGGCGAATGCAGAGATGTATCCCCGTGCATGATATCTGTTAAAATGAGGTGATACATATTCATGCAGCAGCGGGCTTCTCTCAGCAGGATCGCGTGACACCACAGTTTCGTAGCAATCATGTGGAGATAGCCCCACATGGGACTTTTTTGATGTATCCGCAAGCGAGACGCGCCCACTCGAAAAGTCCATCGGCTTTCTCAGCGAGGACTGTGAACTCTCTATCCTGTAAAATTCAGCCGCTCCAACTCCTTGGATACGTAAGCATGGATGTCGCGCTCTGTGAATGCTGGCGGAATATCATCCATTGACATTTGTCGAATATGCTGAACACCATGAAATTCATCATTGATGTCATCAAGTGGGCGAGAGGTAACGATGAAGCGGAAGTTTCCTCGGAGGTCTGTGATTTTGGGGACAGAGGTGTTTTGATGTTTGCCCCGCTAGAATGCTGAGGAGGTCTTTCCGTGTCTCTATTCCACCACTCTCGTCCAGTGCATCGATCACGATCAAGATGGGTTCCCCAGTTGACCCAGATGACTTCTCCAGTAGTTCGGTAAGAAGCTTCTGCCACTGCTGGATGATATCCGCCGTCTTCTTGAGCGAACTCGCGGCCTGAACTGCGCTTGCCAATGCCCCGCCTCATCTTCGGGTCACGATCAGCAAGGTCGCGCGCGATCGTGGAAAATATCTTTTCATGGCGGCGGTCTGCTTCTCGCTGAGATCAAAAGAGTAACACGAGCCAAGTCCTCCCACGTCTTCAAACCACTTAGCAATAGTGTGGGCGATGGCCGATTTGCCCTTGCCTGCAGGGCCAGATGCCACAGCACGCGTGGAACGCTATCCCCAGTGCTGGTTGACCCATTCCGTGATCTGGGAAAGGATTTCCGTGCGCGTCCCTTCAAGGCATTGTTTTCTGGTATCTAGTCCCGCACCCTCTGCATAAGTCATACCGCTGAGGTCCAACATATCTTCTAAAAGGTATGATTGTATGTGTGTGAAGTCACAAGGACGTTCGAACCCTTACCCGCATGGTGGGCCCGTATGGCTATGTAGTGAACGTGTGTGCTTATGTTATGAACACCTATGGCTACGCCGCGAGCAACCTGGTCCCGGAAGTTTTGCATGAGCCCCGTCGAACACGTCATTGTACTTTTTGATCGTATCGTCCGTTTTCTGAGAGGACTTCCTTTCCAAGTCTCATCCCTGTGATGACGGTGGAAGCTCGAGACGGTACAAAGCGCAACAGCTTGTAACACTCACAAAAGTTGCTAATCTCCGAATAATTCGTGATAAATTGAGTACATTCACGAGTCTGCTGAGAAATCTTTCCAAGGATAGCGTGCATCGACAGAATTTGGTCAAGCTTCTCGTCTTGTGTCACGAAGTCGTAAATTTCGGATAACTTCTCGAGAAGTTTGAGTAACGCTGCGTCGCGATCCGCTTGAGCTAGAATAATCTGTACAAATGGTTGCTGAGCAGTGGGAGACAGGAAGAGATATAGAGAAAACATACTTTGGCTGCAAACGACAACACGCCCAGTGCCATCTTTGCATATGGATGTACCTTGGAACTAGATTAGTTCGGTTCTGATCGAAAGGAGGGCCTGCATACATCCGCAATCTTTTCGATAACAGCATCGAATATCCTGAGGGGTTTGAGATATGTGTCTTGGAAACTGTCAGCAGCATCGAGATCTTCTGGTGTGTCTTGAACAAAAGATGTCACAGCTCTCGAAAGTGCATGCATGCGTTTTGCAGCCTGTTGTCCATCCCGAAGTGCCGATTGGGTAGTATCAGCATTCACCACACCAGACAGAGCCGCCTGAACATGCGCGACCACGAGAATTTAGAGAACAGAGACTAGAAGACAAGTATGAGAACTTACCTCGAGATTCGGGGTCGATGAAGCACGTTCATGATTGTCATTCGGAGGAACAGGGCTGCGGCTGCGGGAATCTTTCGAGCGCTTATGACAGTCTCAGTCGTATTCCAGGACACTCATTGTGGACTCACCGAGATCTTTAACTTGTTCGCACCGTCCTTAACCTTCGCCAGAAACCGACCGACTCTTCCACGGGGTCGGTGCTAAACGAAGGATGTGTTAGTGTTTGGAATGGATTGGACTGAGTGATCCTCGTCAGTCACGTACCGAGCTTCCGCGAGCTGTTACTTCGTTAGTTGTGTGAGTCGAATCCCTCCGAGTCGATGAGTGTCCTTTTCCCATTGTGAATATATGGCGTTGGATCAGTTCAACTATTCTACCAAAATAGACTTACTATACACACAACATTTCCACACATACACAATCGCGTACGGACGTGTGAATTTTAGCGGGACTTCCTGTTTAGGTAATACCGCGCGACGACACAACGCTTGAGCCTTGAGTTCGCTGTCCTCGACAGCGAGCTCAAATACTCGCCCAATTCTTCTCCCTTTTCCCTAATTCTTTTTGTAGTACATAAATTTATGATAAATGTGTTACTAGTAACTAGTTAACTATGCTTATTTGGACAATCCTCCTTCCCCACCTTCCTCTCCTCCTCACCCACCCTGATCGTTTTTTTAGATTCCAATTGGATATTTATGTCTTTGTAGAAGTTCTAATATATTTATACAATGAATACATCATCATTTAAGCGCATAATAAGCCCTTGAGAGTGCCCAGTATGAATGCATGACAGGAAGCAGTGAATATTGTGAGTACGGAAGGATTATGGTCAATATAGCATAATTGATGTGCCACAAGTAACGCATTTATCATAAATTTATGTACTACAAAAAGAATTAGGGAAAAGGGAGAAGAATTGGGCGAGTATTTGAGCTCGCTGTCGAGGACAGCGAACTCAAGGCTCAAGCGTTGTGTCGTCGCGCGGTATTACCAAAAAAGGAAGTCCCGCTAAAATTCACACGTCTCAGCAACCGTACGCGATTGTGTATGTGTGAAAATGTTGTGTATAAGTCTATTTTGTGTGTAGAATAGTTGAACTGATCCAGCGCCATATGAATGGCAGTTGAAGCGAAGCAAGATAATCAGAAGGACCTACGTATAGGATTAATAAATAGTCAGTATAGCATCAATTGTGGATCTCATTTATGTATGCGAAAGGATCTTCATAGGATCTGGTGAGGATGAATAAGTTCCTACCCAATGGCATCCCAATCTGCGGTTTCACGCAGTGTACGTGCTTCATTTTTATAAAATAATAAGCCATGAGTGAATGTCAAGGTGTGTTCCGAGAAAGAGAGAAAACTCTCCGGCCACATGCATTATTACTAGTACAACCCAAGTTGGGGGCATCATGATTGGATCATAATTGGGTTGAGTGGAAGAATCTAAATTATCTAATTGCCCAATAATCGACTATGCATCGACTTGTAGTACAGCCTGGGTTCTGATCGCTCGTCATCTAAATCTGTCATGCATCCCGATATTGTATGGGTTGCATCTCGTTGAATCAATGCTACTCGCGGTCTGGATTATAACACACACATCTAGCATCTCCCGCCCAGAAATATTGGGAGTTCTACCGGTACCAATGCGAAGAATGTTATCACCGCGTGTCTCGTCACTACATAAAGGGTTTCAAGGTGTGGGGAGGTACAGAAAGTAGTGATGGACTTCTTATACAGGACGACACAGGTGTCTCTTCGCTTACATGTAAGTAAGGCACCATAGGTTGGACGTAAAACGAAAGTGCCTGTATTTCAGCTTGCGGTAGATCATCAAATGGCGCTTCTAAACGAACACAAGACGATATTGTGTACTCAGTTCTCGAGGATGGTCTCCGGCGCGGAACATGTCAAGCCTGATACGCGCAGGTGAGGTAAATGCGGAGAGGGGAAGGTGGAAGACGGTCGCTACTTCAGCCTGAGATACTGTGAGTGAGGAAAGTGAGATGGAGGATAACGGACCATCCAGGGGTTTCTGTCATCAAAGGTAATGTCAGGGTTGCTGTGAGCACCCGGCAGTAAATAAATTGTAAATCAAATGTGCATTACGAACTCTCAGTGGTTCCTGCAAACACGAACTTTGCGCAACGCACAAGCACCAGCCAAAAAACGCACACCGCGCAGTGCGCACGCCGCGGAACGCGCGAATGATAGGTGTGCAGGGCGACTATAACACCATACATAAACATCATCAAGATTCACACAAGTACTACTCCCCAGAAAGAGATGGCTGACGATATCCGTCTTCGACTATAGACCGAGCTATTCCATCGTAAGTGGCATATGCGTGTGCCTCAGCGTCGAATGCCAGCAACCACTCAGGCTTGGGAAGCTCAAAACTTTTCCCGGAGTCACCAGGTTTCGCCCCATGCCATTTATTACGCAGAGTCTCCCCCAACAGCTGTGCATCACGCACCCGTTGATACCTGTACAATATGATGCAGAAGTCCCCGCATCCTTTGGGGACAAATTATTCCACATACCGGATGGATTCCCATGTCCTCGTGCCCAGTGGAACGTTGTTTTTGCCAGCAAGATTCAGGGCGACTGCTAGAGTTGTGCCATCCTCAATGGCTTGAGATGCGCCCTGCACGCTTGTTCTGCCAACCACATGGTGAGCAAGTGGGTCCAGCATCAATCAGCCATACTTCCTTACGGTAAGAACGGGTGAGCAGCATCGCCAATCAATACAACACGACCAGATTTGCTGATCCAAGTAGGAAGAGGGTCGTGTACAAGAAGCTTCCAGTCGATGCACGAGGGAGCTTTGGAGACGACTGCAGCGCACCGCGGGTCCCAGTCTTTCACAATGTCGAGTACGTCTTCTATCTTACCCGGGGACGACCAGTCGCCATCAACAACTGCGTCATCTCTAAAATTTTACTATTAGCTCTGAATATCATGAGAAGTGTGATTTGCACACTTGTGAGTGATGACAAAACAAATAACTTTACCTCCGTGGGAGGAAGTCGCTATAAAGTGCACGTCTTTACCTACGAGGGGTGAGTAATGAAGAAAAAACTGGGGACAACCCCACCTACCAATCCACGTGTGAAACTGATCCCCATGAATGGTCAGGAAGTCAGTCAATGGGTCTGACATAATACCGTGCTCTTCAGCATCGAACCACGCTCGGTAAATAGCGTAACCAGAAGGTTTTGGGTTGTCGTGGTACCCCTTCATCGATGTTGACCGGTAAATTGACTAGCAGGGTAAAATTCCAACTTACGATGACAAATTTTCTCGCCAAACTCTTCACTCCATCTGCAGCAACGATGACATCGGCGTCAAACGTTTCACCTGTTTGGATTTTGACACCAGCCTTTCCATTTGTTTCATCCTCCCAATATTCCACGGCCTGATGTCCCATGCGAATCTCGATGCCCAAGGACTTCGCATGCTCAAAAAGGATTTCGTGAAAAAGCGCTCGATGACCATTGTAAGCGAACGCTCCGAAGAGCGGCAAGGGTAGCTTTTGAACTTGAATGAGACCTCCGAGGTAATCGTGGATGTGAATTTCTCGTGGGTTAGCGGAGATGTCCCACAATCTGTTTCATTTTCAATTACTTTGATTAGAAAAAAGGCCTTTTTCGTACTTTTCATGGAGACCCCATCTGGCTAGGATGCGACCAGCATTTACGCCAAGGTTCAGCGTCTAGCACTTTGTCAGTCCTCAAGCTGCAAATCATTACCCCAAATGAGCTCACGTCGCCTAGATTCCGCCATCAGCTAAGAATAATAGGTGTGCGATAGTCACTGACCTAGGCGTTTCAATTCATGCACTTTCTCGAGGATCATCACCCGGTGACCCTTCCTTTTGCATTCGATTGCACAGGCAATACCTCCAAAGCCAGCGCCGACAACGATAATATCAATTCCTGTGTCACGAACGCCAATGTCAGTAAGAGGTACTTGGTCCTGATGTTCCGCCATGATAGTTGATTAGCACAGTAACGAGAACACATTATAAGAACTCCAATCGGCCACGTGTAGTGTTGTTGGCAGAATGAAATATTTCTGCCAGTGGCAATTGCCGGCAGCTGAGGTCGAAGGTGGTTGGCAGAAGTCGGCAGAACTACAATAACCTAGTACCTCCTAGTACTTGTTCCTATCACAAACAATAGAAATTTGACATATGGTTGAATGTATCTTGGTGTACAAGTTGGCAATTACCATGGCCCCAGACTCACCCAAGGGCATCATGTCCGAAAAATCATGTCTGACCACTTTTTTCCCAGGGAGAAAGTCAGAAACAACTCGAAAAACTACTGTTTCAATGTAACTACTGTCCATTCAATTAATATAGTACCTCACACGGCCAATATCAAGCACTACTTTTCATCTCAGACCGTCAAATGATGCAATTTGTCAGTTCACACGTTTGAATCACTTCTTGTAAGCTATGCAAACACACACATATACTTGTCCTAAACATGACTCGATGAAAATCGGTTGCATGGATTGAAGATTCCTCCCCTCGCAGTAGACTCTGATGACCAAGACTATCTTGCGGGGTCCGGAATCAATGACTGACAAGGAGTTGATGTAAGCAAAAGAGAATATTGATGCACTTTTGATGTCAGAAGGTGTAGCCTCGATGTGGTGGTCAAAGCTATTTTTGCCGTAGTAGGAACATAGTGGAAAAGAGCCAAAAACGCTCACAATACTTTTTGCCGACTTCTGCCATTTTGCCAATTGCCACGAGGCCAATTCCTTTCTGCCCCCTACACTAGCCACGTGTGTCACACCATACCGAAGATGGACAAATGCGCAATTGTGCGATGGTCGGGCATTACGATGTACATCAGGGAACCGGCGGAACATATGGAAAGCCGGACACTTGTGCTCTTATTTTAAGCAAAAATTACCATATCGTAACGGCGCTCGGCCGCGCCAGTCCCCGACACCCAACCGGATATCTACGGATTATGATGACGTGTATTTCGAGGGACTGGTTATTTTCGGTTTGAATTTGGCTGCCGAGCGCATTCTCACAGTAACGTGACGTACAATGTGAGTCACATGATGCAAGCCACATGGCACTTTTTCCTCGAGTGATGATGTCACTCGAGGAAAAAGTGCCATCCGTCATGTAACTTGGCGCTGCCTTCTTGATATGCCCTTAGCTGTCGATAGTCACTGTGGCTAAGTTGTGCAATCCATGTCACTTTTCTAGCGTGGCAGCACACCATGTCCCTCTGAATCTCTGATTGTGCAATTGCGTCAGTGTCCCTCAGATTATCACAAGCGTTCCAAGGCTCAGAACCGAGTAGCCAGCAACAAGTGGCACCCATTAATTTCATACTACAAGCTTTTACCAAGACCAATACATACACCAAAAAGGTTACTAGTATGATCTATGACCACATTGATGAGGTCCATCAGTCCATCAGTCATACATCGCAAAAGCATCTCTCGCAACATGTTTCTTCGCAGGAGATTGGTCCTCAGTGTCTTCAGACGCTTTCCTTTTACCTTTGGGATCGCAAATCATTGGCTTCAAGTAAGCGTCGCAGGGCAGCAACTGCATGCGACGCAGGATCATTTGGTAGGTGCGGGAACCAAATTTGTCCCGGTCACTCATGCTAGGGTCCTTCTTAAACTTGGCGGGTATGCTCCATCTGTTGAATGCCGCGTCAGCTAATGTCAATAAGGCCCTGTGGCGACGTACAACTTGATGTACACCTCGAGTTCAACAAAACGGGCTCCGGCCAACTTCTCAGCATAGTCTCGTGGGTGGATGAATGTCCCATGCTCATCGCGAATGTTGGGGACCTCTACTTTTGTCTCCCGGAGTGGACCAAGTCCTGCGTACCGCAAGAGGGTCGTGGAGATCGTGAATACGCAGCACATCTGGAGCTACACACCATGTTGTTAGCCCATCCTCCAATCTACAACGAATTCACTGCATCCTTACCTGCAGCATTACCTGTGCTCGGCCCTCTATTGCTGTCATTTCCAGTTGCTCCACTTGCTTGTTCGCCAAGCACTTAGCTTTACCTGCAAAATCAGAAGTCAAAGATAAGTCCTTTTCAGATGCTGACTCAACCTTACTTGGGCTAATCAACACACCGGACTCTTCATCCATTCCATGTCAAAATCAGCAGGCCTCGCAATGCGCATGTGATGCCACTTACTTCCAATGTCACCCTGCTTGACACGAGGCACAATGCTTGAAGCCTGTTCTCGGTAGGCAAATCTCGAAACAGCAGTTCGGTCTGGACCAGCAAGACATAGAAGTCTTCCTCAGCGCGGGTGTACCCGCTCTGACGGTGAGACAATCGCTCGGTTGAATC
>NW_024540974.1:0-12972 GCF_016647625.1 Suillus subalutaceus
TTGCACCAACCATAGAATCAAAACAGTTGGTGTCATAAACAATGACTCGACCCTCACAAAGGGTTGCACCAGCCATAAAAGCCCCCAGAAGCGAAAAAAGGTGGTGCCATCAACAATGGTTTGACCCTCACAAAGGGTAACACCAACCACAAAAGGCCCCAGAACTACAAAGACAAAATATGTACAGTTTACAAAGGGACAGCAATTAAATACATGAGTGAGGGAGGGAGAAGCAAGAAAGAGAATTTTTTGGTTCAAGTTGACCGCATTTTTGCTTATATAATCATTGTCACATCAGGCCACAATAATAAAGCCACATCTTATCATAAGAAATATTCGATGAAACAGCACATTTTTGTGCATATGATCAGCGTCAATCAAACGAAAGCTATATATTGTAATTGGAAGATGCTTGTTGAAATTTTGCAAGTTGGCTTATTAGAAGCAAATAACCAACATTGATATGCTGCCTCCCTCTCTAAGATTGATTTTCCAGCCATCATATGACATGTATGACTGTATCTTGAACTTGTTCCTGAGGTTATTGAACCATCTAAATCGAGTGGGCATGCCCATTTCATGTGTAAAAATCATGTTTCAAATTTGAACACCCCTGTCATGCTGCCTTACCCTCTAAGATCGATTTTTTCAGCCTTCACATGACTTGCCTGGCTCAAGATAGGACTTGTTCTAGAAGTTATTGAGCCTCCTGAATCTGATAGCAGCATTTGTTTGGTGCGAAAAAATCATGTTCCAAAGTCATGAGTTATCAAGTCCTGTTGTGCTGAGGCCCTCACCCAAAGTCAATTTTGTCAGCCTTTGCATGACTTGCATAGCTTGATCTCAGGCTTATTTCTGAAGCCATAGACCAGTAGGAGCAACAATTTGATATGGCAAAGTCATGTTGTTGCAAAGTTGCCCACCTATGGTCAAGTTGACCGCTTTGCTTATGTAAGCAATGTCACCCCTGTTATGCTGCCTCACCCAATGATTGATTTTTTGAGCTTTCATATGACTTGCTTGGCTTCAAATAGAACTTGTTTCTGGGGTTATTTGGCCGTCTGAATCTGATGGGAACACTGGTTTGGTCCGAAAAAATCATATTTCAGAGTGATGCTACCCCCTCCCCCTACCTACTACCTACTGTGCCCAGAGGCAGGATTCCATGTCGATACTGATGTATAAAAGGATGTTCCTAGTGTTTTTGTATCATATTAAGTGATTGGAGATGGTCTCAGAGTCATCCGGGCCCATGTGAATTGTGATGTGTCAGTTTGCCTGATGCCCCCCCCACAAAGATCGATTTTTCTAGGCTTCCCATGACTTGTCAGTCCTTCAGGAGCATCCTTCCTGGGGGTTATTGAACCCTCTGAACATGATGGTCAAGCCAGATTTGCCAGAAAAAATCATGTTCTTGAGATATGCAAGGTCCCCCTCCCCCTCCTATCTCATATATCTTCATATTATGTGAATACTGATATATCAAAGGATGTTCCTAGTGTTTTATGATCACAGGAATCGATTGGAGATGGTCCCAGATTATTTCTAGCCTGTTTGAATTGAAATATGTCAGTTTGCCTCATACCCCCCACAAAGATCGATTTTTACAGACTTCCCATGACTTGCCAGTGCTACAAAAGCATTTTTCCTGGGGGTTCTTGATCCACCTGAACACGATGGTCGAGCCAGATTTCCCAGAAAAAATCGCGTTCTTGAGATATACAAGGTCCTCCTCCCCCCTCCTACCTCCTATATTTTGCTGTGCTTGAATTTAACTTAAGACCGATACTGTAAAGGCCTGTCCTAGGGTTTTTTAGGTGTAGGAATCGATTGGTGATGATCCTGGACCACCTGGAGATCAATATTGGTGACATATGGTGGTGGGGCCAAAAAGTCAGTATTTTGGCCATATCTCCACAACCCAACCGCCGATTTCTTTAATTGTTGGCTCATATCATTCCTAGAAGTACCCTCCATGATATGTACCAGCCCATGAAAAGAAATTTTTTCACAAGTTTGAAACCTATTTCGAAATGACCATATAAGTATCTGGAGATCATTACTGGTGACTATTGGGTGGGCCAAAAAGTCAGTATTTTGACCATATCTCCACATCCCAACCGCCGTTTTCTGTAATTCTTGGCTCATATCATTCCTGAAGTACCCTCTAAGATATGTACCAGCCCACAAAAGAATTATTTTCACAAGTTTTGAAATCTATTTCTGAAATGACCATATAAGTACCCTCTAAGATATGTACCAGCCCACAAAAAGAATTATTTTCACAAGTTTGAAATTATTTCTGAAATGACCATAAATATATAGGGTACTTTTGGACCACTGCAGTGGTGATTGAGGGTACTTTTATGATGCTTCATGGCGCTTTAAGAGTGCTTTCTGGAGCTTTCATGGCACTTTAAGGGTGCTTTCAGTGGAGCTTTCAGAGCTTTTGCCTGCCATATAAGGGAAGAGAATGCTTTGCTTCAAGCTGGAGCTCTTCCCCCACGCCACAGATAAGGCCAACAGATTGCTTTCCTCCTACCTTATATGGCAGGAGCTTTCTGCCTCCCATATTGCCAGCGGATTTAAGATTATTAGGCTCGAAACCATCTAAAACCTATGAGTAAGACCTTGCAGGAGAAACACCAGTGACTCGGAGTCGCATTTGGGATTGGATGAAGGAAGTATACGATAGGTATGCATGCACTCAAAACTGGGAACCCATGCGTTGCAGGACATTACTCGGCCTGGCGCTGACTCGCCATTGCATGGATCGTGAACTTAGTAGGTCAAAATAAAACGTGAATTGTCTCATCGAGGACAACCCTGTATGACCGAGGTAGAGCGGCGAGCTCAGCTCGGTTTAACACTTAGTAAGCGTTTGTAGAGCCTGCAAATGAATCCGAGCCGGAGGCAGAGAGTGGGCATACAGGCGAGGTGGACACACTATTTGAACAACTCAGATCCATTTGCCTTGCGACGCTAGATATGTATTTAGGATAAAGGAAGTACAAAATAGACATGCACGCACTTGAAACTGGGGACCCAGACGTTACAGAACATTACCCGGTGTGGCGCTGCCAGGAGTGAATTGTGTATGTCAATATAAAACATGGATTCTCTCACTGATGACAACCCTAAATTCGGCGGGCGTGCGTGCGTACATGTGACAGGGACATTGATTGATGCGTATCAGAGGTGCGGAGGAACAATGAACAGATCATGAATGTGATGTGCTTGGACTCGGATTCAACTTGTCGGACATCGGTGTCATCCAGACGAGCTATAGGCTATTAGTACCTCGGGTCGGAGGTTCAGCCTGAGGGTCCTGCCAACTTGAAGAAGAATCAGCAGCCAAATGTCTTGTACTCATTCGTTCAGCAATCTAGTAGTCCTTTAGCTGATGCCACGTCTGAAGAGAGCATGCTGAAAGCACATAGCTGCAAATAGTAGACAGTGAGAGTTACTAATAACAAATTTACATAATTAACTTTACTTCTACCCCCGCATCTCCACAGAAGTCCTCCCCCACCCCATTCCTACAGCTAACCGCCAAGTAAGGTCTAGGAGTCAAGATGATAAGTCACTTTGGCGGTACAGTTTCAAGAATTTCAAAGTCTGGATCAATCCGGTTCTGGAACATCCATGGATCGCTGGACGTTAAGACATTGAAAATTGGACGGTAGTGTTACAGAAGTGAACATTGTATTTACATTTCCTTGAGAACAAAAGGTTCACGCAGCCCTCGCCAAACACATCCTCACTACTGTTTCAACCTGTCACGGGATATACTCGTCACTTGGACACCGGAGAGTGAGAGAAATCGCATACCTGATTGAGGCTAACGGGCTGTATCTTTGAACTCATTGCCGGTGTCCCACCCTGGCGGTACTCGCGTTTGAGGCGGAAACCAGTACCTGTACCAGCTGTCATGTCTAGTAGGGCCAACAGAAATCGGAAGACTGACCTCTTTGATCTGGGATGTCGTGTTGTTGTCGATTTGTTCTGCGTTG
Source organism: Suillus subalutaceus (assembly GCF_016647625.1). NCBI lineage: Eukaryota > Fungi > Basidiomycota > Agaricomycetes > Boletales > Suillaceae > Suillus > Suillus subalutaceus. The sequence goes on from NW_024540974.1 coordinate 4,014, forward strand.
AGCCAGATTTGAACATTCTTGTCACCCTGCTCATTCGCGGCGTATATATCCTCAACAGTGAAGGTGTTGACCTGAGCAGAAGATGACAAACGGCCGTATAAATCCTTGCTGATATCACCGGTTGTTGCTTTCTGCTCCTTAGCTAATGTGCAAACTTCATCTGTATGTTTGACAACTAGGGCGTCGATGTCAGCAGTTTCTAAAATACTGCCGGTGAAAAGCCCAATCAATGAATTGACGTCAGAAAGGGGGAAGAACCTCCCCCTATGCAACATATAGTCAGTCGAAGCCTCAAATGTACGATTTAAAATCTCACCCTGTCTTCTGAACAATGCCTTTGTAGAAGTCGAGGGGCGTCTGAATTGTTCATCAACGTTACAGTTAGAATGTTGGAGGCAATCATAATATACTTACCGAAAAGTCCATGCTCATCGTGGGTTCACACGCCAGCACATGCTATTATCGACGTAAATCTCCGTGACTGGAAATCGTGAAATGAACATACCAATGTAATGCCGAGCCTAGCCATCCTATTAACAAGACGCACAGGGTCGTTCTCTGTTTCATAGTTAGATATTGAGATCATTAAATAATAGGTAACGTACGAAGTGGACATCCACCGGGGAATCCATCTTCGTCCTCCCCTATACCATGGGGTGGTGAATCTGTGATAAGTATGGCGACCTTGGTGGCTTCGTCCTTCCATCCCGCATTCAGGACACGAGCGAACGCATCACACTGAGCTTCGGGTCCGTCACCACCACCATCCGCTTGCAGATTCGCCAGATTCGCCTTGACAGCCAAAACGTTAGAGTCGAAAGGGTACTGGCGGGTGATGTACGTGGAATCTTGCGGGGGGTGGTCGCGGAATGCTATAAGTCCAAATCTTAAATCGCCACCTGACCATTTTCCAGTCGCAACAAGGCGTTCGCACAGCGACTGGATGGTGTCTCGCACTTGTTCGATATAGACTTGCATACTACCCGTCGCATCGAGGAGGAAAAACAATGTCTCTGCGAACGACTTATTTAGTATCAGTGATTCCTGAAGATAGAACTATATCTTACAGTTTAGACGTCGTAGCGCTAGCCCAGCTTTTCAAGGTCGAGACAGAAGGAACAAAAAAAGTATTCTCCTCCCCTCGAAGTAACGAAGAAGGGGTTCGGTTCACCGGGTGGTGGAGCCGCACCCTTAACGGTAACTTCAGCAAATCCGGATACCTGGAACGTTGCACCATCCGCACCGGTGAGTTGTAGGTTGACTTTATCCCCGGATTGTACTGAGGGAGATGTGCCTTCGATTTGAGCAGGTGTATACACAGGAGGGCTACCAAGGACAGGGTCCTGACCTAATCGATATCAGAATCTATGGGTTAGAGTGGCATACAAGAACTTCGTCAAATTAGTTACCCTTCTTCTGTGGCACCAGGGATGTTATGGGCCAGTAATCATTACCCGCGTATCCGATCGTCTGACGAACGAATCCTGAGTCCAAGCTAGACATATAGCAATTGAACAGAAGCCCGCGAGGTAATTCAGGGCTTCCGTTTGCTACATCGCGTCGTTCTTGATCAGTAACCTGAGGGCAGGAGATAGCACAATCAGGCGGAATAATAATGCAGAGCCCATGACTCTTCTCACCTCACCGCCATACGGAAGCCCTCACGTACGATCGAACCCGATTCAAGGAATTTAGCATCGATGTAAGGATTCAAATTACGCGGCGCGGTCTTGCGTGTGTGTGCAGTGAATGGGCAGTAGTAATCACTAGGTTCATACTGTGATATATTCGGATTGTCGCGAACGATGTAGTCAAAGTCATTGTTGAGGTCTGGGGTCGCGTGCCACAGCTTGATTGTCGCGGAAGGGGCATTAGCAAGGGGTGCACCCTGTCACGAATACGTGTTCGATGAGCCAAATGCATCAGCATACATTGCATCACCGAATCGTACCGATTTCCACCTCCAATAAGCCGTGCCCCGAAGAGATCTTCAGCTTCTTGTTTGTTGAGTGGAGGAGATATATTGCCTCCGGGAATGAACTCGCGCCAACGAGGTCCATTCCTCTGTACATAATCCTCGAAAGAGATGACAGATTGCTCGAGCTTCCTGAACACCAAAATCGTCCCATCCTTGGTCCAGGCCGGACGTTTTACCTTGGTAGTCGGATCATCCCGTACAGGATCGCCTGGATAACCCATTATAATTACTCCAGGATCAACTTGAATCTGACCAGGGCGAGGAATAACAAGACCCCCTGACGGAACGTTTGAAGTCCTACCGTACAGACGCGATGTCCGGGAAATACTCACCGTAGACAAGGTTGGGAGACTCCATCTTGAAAGCCGAAATGCTCATGCCCTTTGTAAGGGGGTGGTCGAGCCCTCCCTTCCACTGGCTTGCCGCCAGCAACCGTTATCGATGAGCCAAATAGGTCTATGACGTCGTTTGAAGCTTTGGTGCAAGTCTCGGCGCCTTCGCAGAACGTGCGTCAAGAAGATCAATTCCTTCAAGATAATAGGTACTCCACTACTTCCGGCGACAGTGATGACGCCATGCAGAGCCCCAGTATCATCGCGCACTGATCCATTCACCGGGATCAGGTTTTGGTTTGACAAATATAGGGTTCCCATAGTCTTTGGTCGCAAAGGAAACTGCTTGTCGTCACTCATGCAGTGCTTGTCGAAGCGAACATCTCCAGTCTCCTCGTTTACGCCAAGGAAATACATGCCGGTACGGGTGAATGCAATCTGGTATTGCGCAATGTCGACTGTCAGGACACTACTTGCATCACGGGCGTTTGCCTTCGCAAAAGCAATCTTGGTAAGATTGTCTTTCACGTCTTCCGCAGTTGTTGGCTTGAAGGATTGCAGAGCAGTTTCTGAACGATGTTACGTTGTTGATCCTGAAGAATACGAAGTTCTCGGCTTTCTATTAAAATAAATCATCAGTAGACATGTTCGAGGATGTTTGAAAGAAGAGCTATTGGACTGGTCATTTACTTTAGGAAAGAGATAAATCACGTCGCCTTGGACATTATTCAGATCAGGAAGGTCGCCAGTCACTGCAGCTTGCACCCGTACAGTAAGACTAGGGCTCGAAACCAGGGGTAAGACTGAGCGACGTCCTAAATGTTTGAAAAGGTCAAGAGAATACTGAATATCACCCATTTGGTCCAACGAATTAGGTGTGAAGATAATAAGGACGAAAATCCCTACAGAAGATGAAATAAGTGAGAGAGTACATATATATATGTGATCAAACTGGAGGGCACCGTGACCGGCTTTTTCGAAAGTCCGAGAAACCGAAGGCTATTTATCGCGATAATACGATGTTGCATTATGTGAAGGCTTGTGAAGGCCATTATGGGTGAATGAATCTGCGTGATCCAAATTCAGTGGTGAACGTTTGAACAATCTAAACTGTTTCGGATTATCCATGATGGCAGCTGTCAGAAGTAGGAATGGAAGACGTACATGTCCAAAGAGCACAGCTGCTGAGCGCTGAAGTGTTGATGGGCCATGCACCATACAAGAACCAAATTAGAGAGTGTAGTACCCACTGCTGCAGAAGAAGATCGATGAGAAACATTTGAATGTGATAAGAGATCCGTCCGGACAGATCCACATATTGATGGAGGGTACAGCTGCTAGTTGATCATGAGGAAGCTCAGTTGCATAACTTACATACACTCTTACATACCTTTTTCAGCGCAACGATTTATTTATTTTCACAATCGTTAACGTATGATTACGAATCGGAATACTGTCAACCATTTTTCAAAGCGCTGTAGGCACGCGTCCCAGCTTCCGTGGTTCTGATAGCAAGTCAACCTAGATCTCTGTTTACGTTTCATTGAGGCCTCGAGGGTGGAAGTCCAACAGAAAAGGCTACTATGGGAGGCAGCTGACCTCAACGCCTCCGAGTCAAGGTTATGAGGTTACCCGGTACCGCCAGCCGCCGAACCACTATTCAATTGCCAGGTACTCAGCGTCAAGATTGAATCTCCCTCAATGATCTAGCCAACGATATGGATGCGAAATCGATAATCACATCAAGGGGCATAGATCTTGTAAGATGAGTGGAGCCAGACATGCCAACCTAATCCACAGTGCTAACTCTTGAATATTTGAATTCTGATAGGTAGTACATGACAAACGCATATAAGCAAGAACGAATATCATTCATTCTTCGCGATTAGTATCGAGCCAAAATGGTTGTTTGTATTACACAGGCTTCTCCGCGAACGGAACACCCTCCAGCCTCTCCCTTATAACTAAGGGTATACCTAGATTCAAAGAAAGAAAGCACATCCACCTCTTCGATGGCAAACTTTACAAACTCGTCTTCCCCTTCGCCGGGGTATGATACCTATGCTCACTATGCTCGTAACCTGATCCAAGCCTTCGATAATGAGCTGAAGGGCACAGAAACCCTCCCGCCTAGCGTACCAAGGCCGTTGACCGCTCCACTGACTCAGAATCGGAAGATAACCGATATTAGCTCTGTAGGTCTGATTGGAATCTCGGACGCAGGTCGGCGCTCTTCTGTTTTGATCGTCGTTTTACTAAGAGTCGCTCCAGTGAATTATCAGGCGCCAGTCGATATTAGCTCTGCAAAAACCGGTTGGAATCCTGGGTGCAGGTCAGTGCTCCTCTGTTCTAATCGACATTCTCCTGATTCAAGCCAAATATCTTAACAGGAGCGGGCGGGTTGTACACAGCTTTGATCCTCCAGGACCTCGGTATTCCATATCACATCATCGAGGCTCAAGGTAAAGTCGGAGGAAGACTTCTCACATACAAATTCCAAGACGGAACGGGATCGCCCTACAATTATTTCGACATTGGCGCTATGCGATTCCCGAAAATCAGTTCCATGCAGCGAGTCTTTAACCTCTTCGACTACCCACCTCTCAACGAGGGCAGTATCTCTCTCAAGACGAAGGTCAACCGTTCTATTTTGTAGGCGGCGGGAAACAACAATACCCTATACTCTTATAATGGCGTCACAGTGCGGCAGAACGCGATGCCCCCAAGTGACCCTTTCAAGGCTGATCAGGTGATCCAAGACGTCGTTAGCTCGAACCCATACATCGCTGTAGGTGTGAAGGCAATCATGGACGATGTCATTGGTCCCTTTGCAACACGCCTACTTGACGATTTGAAGACTGGAGGGTCAGAAGGTTGGAAATATATGAGGAGCTTCGACCATTATTCGACTCGCGCTTATATGCAGCTCAAGTATATACCGAGCCCAAGCCTTGGTCTACCCAACAAGTCTCTATCGACAGATGTTGTCAACTGGTGTGAGACTTTTGATAAGGTCCACCGGCTGGTACGATCGCGCTCTCTCCGAGACTGTTTTAGAGGCCGTTGCTTTTGGTTGGCATCCCGGACCTAACCCGCCTCCCACGCAATGGTTTTGCATTGAGTACGTACGCAGTCTCATGTAAATCAAGGCGAGATGACTGATGTTCGCACTTTTGCAGTGGCGGCGCTAACGAGATTGCGGCTTGCATGGAACAATATATTCGCAAGAATAGCAAAGACGCTATCACATTCAACTCCAGAGTGACGGCCATTGGAATTAATGAGGACAACTCTGGCATGGACGTTGTTACAGACAACAAGGATCTTCACAAATTCTCGCATGTCATCTCTACTATCCCCTTACCCGTTCTCCGCACTGTCGACCTCAGCCAAGCTGGTCTCTCCCCCATGCAGTCGAATGCTCTGCGAACATTGAACTATGGTCCCTCCATTAAGATCGGAATGCAGTTCAGAACTGCGTGGTGGACGACCGGGACGGATTTAAGTGGAAATCCTCTCAATATAGTTGGAGGACAGACGTACACTGACAGGCCTTTGCGCACTGTCGTTTATCCTTCCTTTGGAAGCGTCCAGGCTGGGACGACGACTACGCTTATCGCCAGCTATTGCTGGACGGAGGATGCTACTAGGTTGGGTGCGTTGATAGGCAGAGATGACGCAACGCTTGAACAGCTTGTGTTGAAGGAGCTGGCGGATCTGCACAACGTTGATATAAAATATATACGTAACCAGCTGATCGAAACCAAGGGATGGAGTTGGTCCCACGATCCTTATACGATGGGTCAGTATCATGCAGCCGAGTTGTTCGATATTATCTATCGTCTCACTGATATTCTTTTTAAGGTGCCTTTGCTTTCTTCGGACCTGGAAAGTTCGGAAATCTTTACACGAGCCTTAACAATCCTGCTGCAGGGGGTTATCTTCATTTCGCTGGCGAAGCCATCAGTGTACGGCATGCTTGGGTGGAGGGTGCATTGGATAGCGCTTGGAGAGCTGTCCATGAAATGCTCGTTTTCCCTGCGTTCGAATCCTACCGAGACAAGTTCTTCGAGCATTGGGGAGTAAATCCTGAATGGGTTACACAAGGTGCATTGAAAGCACCTACCAATCGTCGTGGTGGGGAACCAGAAGGTCCAGAACCCCCTGCTCGCGCGCCCCAACCGCGGGACGATCTTGTCTGGGAGCACATCGTGCTCACACACCCAGAGCTGTTTAAACAATTGTAGGCCTTTCGTTACTCAAAGTTATCATGAATTGTCGACCTCTGCCTGTTTACGCTGTAACTTGTATCATTACGACGAATGAGTGTGGATTGTTCCTTATGCGTTGGTTATGTGTTGTGCATAGTACCACCTGTCCGAATTCAATATTCAATATTCAAGAGTTAGCAGAACACCGCTATGAGGTTATAAGGTCAAGCGACCTGGCATGAGTCATAAGTGCCCTGTTACAAGTGATGAGACTACTGTTCCGAAGTAGAAACTCAGCTCCAAAATTATGTTGAGAAGAACAAGGTACGTGCCACTGTCACTGACAGGCTAACAGCAGAGCCGGGCCCGGTCAGCTGCACGTACCTTCAAGTTTTTGGGGGCTTTGGGGATTTTACTCACCTTACTCCACTCATCTTACAAGATCTAGGGTCCGGGAGTTTCAGTCACATCTTAACGCCGGACCTGGGGCACATCAGCTGGGAAGTGGTCCATTCTATATCGGAGTCATAGCTTTAAAGGGCCTCATCATCTCTCTAACTCTCACCTTTTCTGTTGGACTTCCACCCTCGAGGCCGCAATGCCCGCGTCTATGATACGTATACGGTAAACCCAATTCTCAACTGTTTTCGGAACCTTGGAAATGCCGAGCTCATGGCGACACACTTAGCTAACACAGCTTCAGAGTGTCGATGGCATTTAAAGGTGCCCGAGACTTACTCAACAGTTGAGCGCTGAGCTTGTTCATATTCCTTGTTGGATTCTGTCTACTGCACCTTATACAATGACCTACCAAACCAAACCTACTTCCAATGGGGTGTATCGCATCAAAGTTCTCAACCAGGATCTTGTCATCGAAAGCGCCCCTGGTTATAATCCAGGGTTGAAGCTTGCTTCACCTTCTCCGACTAGCAACAAGCAAAAGGTACGTTAACTAATCACATCTTGTTTTACTATATGCTCAATTCGTGCAGTGGACCCTTACCCAATTGTCGGGGCAAAGCAACGTCTGGACGATGGTCAGTGTCGAGGATGGGTATGGTATAACCTACAAGAAGACTGCAGACACCTATTGGGGTTATGGATACCCTTATCCTCAGAATGTTCCCTCCTTGAACTGGTCTATATTGGAACGAACCAGTGATGGCCAAACCTTCTCAAAGTTCGTGTCCTAACATGATGTTGCTAAGAGTTGTACCTCACATGTGTCACAGGATAAAGCTAAGCGGCGAGTCGAACTGCTTCGACTCCTGCGACCCAGGATCAGATGCCGTTTGTGTCCGAGTCTACCTTCCTGTCATTTTCTCATGCCTTTTCCCTTCATAGGTCCACTTTTACTATGACCATGCTCATGTCGTACGTCCTCTCTATTCATTCCGTACTCCTACATAATCATCACCTAAAGTACGATGGTCCCAAACAATGCTTCGTTTTTGAGTTAGTCCCAAATGTCAAGCCTTCTGCGCCCCCTGTGAGAATCATTTCGTTGCGCGGAAAACTGCATGGCGCTGATATAAAATTCGACTCAGTGACATCATGTTTCCTCCAAGACGCTACAGGGAGTCAACAGCAGTATATTGACACTGCGCGTAACGGGATCACCCAGATTTGCAATACACTTCTATCTGGGGGAACTTCGCTCCGGGAGATCTCAGATTTGGCCTTATTGCATTCCGCGATCATCCTCCTCAAGATCTGAGCTTCATCATCCAGGAATACCCTTTCACGACCGATTTTGGAAGTGTCGCAGCGAATTTAGGCGGCTTAACAGCGACGGGCGGTGGTGATGGACCTGAATCTCAAAGTGATGCTTTGTCCGCTGCCTACAAGGCTGACTGGAAGGACGAAGCGACAAAGGTCGTGGTGCTGATTACCGATTCACCCCCGCATGGAATTGGAGAGGATGGAGACGCCTTTCCCAAAGGGTGTCCACTTCGTAAATCATACTTTTATTCTTCAGTCGTGATGGATCAGCGACTAATTCCAAATTAGAAATTGACCCGCTCCGTGTTGCGACGAGGATGGGAAGAGCTGGTATCACTCTGGTATGTCGAACATTTCACATATCGTGCTAGGGTTTAATGTCAATACAGTACGTGATTGCGTGCGAACCTACCCTGAGCCAGTATTACAAGGTGAGATCATTGTCTTTGTGCCGCGTCAGATGTGTTATTGATTACGCAGAGAGCGCGTGATTTCTATCAAGGATTGGTTAAGAAAACCGGGTAAAATCACCACAGCCTCGATCGTATATTCATAGGTTAACTATTTTTGTAGAGGGAAAGTGCTCAACCTCGGCGATGTCAGCGTGCTGCCCACTCTCATCGCTGGTTCCGCTTTAGAAGCAGTCAACAGCGAGATTTACGTTGCCGAGTATCAGGCTGAAGTTCGCAGCATGGCGACCGATCAGAAAATGAGCG
>NW_024540975.1:0-12948 GCF_016647625.1 Suillus subalutaceus
GTGGTCAAGCTAAGTACTTATTATGAATAATTACACTGAATCCGACCGTTTTACAGCTGTTTGCATAAATGATGACAGTACACGACTTTTTGGGGAAAGAAGAAAAATTAAATATTCTAGTGTGGCACTTCGTCTTGCGCCGCAACAATCAACCGCAATCAACATCGATGTATCAAAAAATCAGTCGCGACGTCAAACTCGGCCGTCAATCTCTACGAGCGTCAACACCGTTCTCTCAGGACATTCTCGCTTGTTGGACAACTTGGATTCTCGGAAGTACTTTCTGGCGTGTCCTTAAACTTTGGCGCAGACAGGCAACGTTGTTAGCCCCACCTGTAGCCTTCTTGGTTTCTTTATCTCTGAGTATGAATACACTATGAGAGTGTACGAGACCGAGACATTGTGTGGTGGTGGAGGTACTAAATAAAATCTCACATTCAGGTATTCAAGAATCATGGTCAATGAACTTCGAACTTGTACCTTCCTTGGGCTTGGGAGGGCGACCAGGGCGTGTTTTTCGTTTTCTGGTGATTCTAGTTAGGAAGTGGGTTCCACGACAATTGTTTCATCCCCTGGAGAGATGTCATACTGGTCCCTGACAGCCGCCGTTATCGAATCGTCGTCAGAGTCCATAGAATCAGAGGATATCGAGTTTGTCATTTTCGACTCAATCGTAACTCACACATGCGGGACGCGTTATTTACTGCTGTGTAAGATATTTATTTATTCTTTTTTCAAAAAGTCGCGTACTGTCATCATTTATGCAACAGCTGTAAACTGGAGGCTGTGTGCGTTGGGATAGGATTTTCGCTGGCTCGAAGGCAGTGCGACGAATGGAGTGAAGGAGAGGGTGGGAGATCCGCGTCCTGGTACGGTGGGGACGGATACGGCACTGTTGGCATTGTGCTGGGATGATTGGGAGAGCGAGCGTGCACGGATCCTAGAGGTCATGGACCGAAGATCGTGACGAAATTCGTTATCTATTAGAGGCCGTTGTCCATGGTATTAGACTGTTTTTGCTGGATGATCAGTTGTCGCTAGGCGTGCATATTGTGATATACCTGATGGCAGAAGTGCAACATCATCTACCATTGCCTTTGAAGAAGGTCGAGTGGGAGACCGACGCTCCTTCCCTGGCTTTGCACCAACGTACTACTCAAATTGAGCTGTCTCTCGTGACGTGCAAGGTAAATGTCAATGTCACATTCGCATGGGATCCAAGAGTCGGATATGTTATACGTATCAAGATATCACCAGATCAAACTCTGGGCAGGATCAAGATGTGAAGGTAACGGAATGACCCGGTATTCAGGGTAATAGTGATGTGCAAGCCCTTCCTCATATGCATATGCATTACTCCGAACTTATCTAATTTCGTTTCCCACCTAGACATGGAGAGATTACTCAGGACTGGATCATAAGGCATGCGTTACGCAGGAATAACTCACAAATCCAAAAATAACTTCCACAGTATTGAAACATGATTCCCTGGAGGCCGTTCGCCAAGATACGGGTTTTGAGTCCCCGCCCAAACAGACCCTTGAGGCCATCTGCTGCGATGACAGCGCGGGCGGCATCGGCATATCCAATTCGGGTAGCATTGACTTGTCGGTAGGTCTTCAGCACGCGAAGAGAGTTAGAAATGGTGTCAGAGGCGATGGAAGCTGCAAAGCCGATTACAGCGGAACGAAGGAGTTTCTGCAGTATAGTCGCTGGAAGTGGGAGGACCGCATTGAGATAGTTGTACGTCCCGAACCACTGGGCAAAGAATGAATAATGAGTGTATGTCCAAAAATAAAGTACTTACTGGGTAGTGACCGACGAATGTGGCAGCTGCGGTCGCGAGAGCACCATACCATAGGCTGCCAATGCCATATTTCTTGACCTAGGAAACATCAGAACAAGAAATTGCCATATGCGTGAAGATACCCTAGCTCTCAGTAATGCCATGCCTTCCTTACCCTGCGTCTGCATGGTCGTCTTGATCGTGTCAACTGGGGTCAAGGTCATGCGGAAACAAGCCGCAGCAACACTTGATAATGTCTTTGCAAGCGTGGGCAAGGTTTTCATATATGAATTACTTTGAAGGAGGGCGAGAATGCCTGCATTGGCAGCGGTGTCGCCAAAGCGGGACACTGGCCCTTGAACCAGAGCTGCGGTGAGGCCTTGGTAATACCGCGTCCAGCCGCCATCAGCGTATAAAATCTTGGTAGCCTGCGTTGTCGTTGTGCCGTATCGGTATTGGTAATTCATGATTGTGCGCAGAGGCTGCATTATTTTCAGCGGAAATTGGAGACATTCGATATGAGGAACATCATACCATGAGCGCCAAGACCTGCAACACCATAGCTGCCAGGATATCAAAATTGTGGCAGAGATGTTCCAACGAATAGATTTACTTACCCGCAGCCCCACTTAACCCCCCTCCTAGCGCACTCTTGAACGCTTTTCCAAGGTCAAACTAACAAGAACGTTGAACACGAGGAAAGAGGTGAGTGCACGAGTCAAACCTTCGTATCATCCGCTTCAATGAAGCCTTTGATGAATATGGCCAATATAAACAATCCAAGCAATGTCAGAATGCTATAGACAGTTATTTGCCTCGTGGACCATGGCTCTTTCGGGGAGTCACTGGTCTCGTCTACTATCAGTGCCTCCTCATCCTGAGTGCGACTTGTGGGGTTATCATGATAGCTTGGCGGCTTCGAGTTGGACAGCAAAGGCTGTTCCTCGGGAACGTTAATCCCGGCAGACATGGGTGATTGGGACATCGAGGAGAGGTCGCACAGGGCATGATAACGAGATTGCTGACGAATGCGTTGCAAATACGGAACATGATGATTCTCGGAATAGCCCAACGCGTGTGCTTTAGATAACAATTTTAGCGCTTGGTGTCTGGTCAAGTCCGCAAACCTTGACTTATACTCACGAAGCTCCGCCGCTGCTCCGGCTTCCCGTGGTCCAGTACAATATCAGACAGGTGATGATTGATGCACTTCTTTCTCACCGATCAGTTCCATCCCATGAAAAATTTGGTGCACAATGATTGCCTGCCATAGCTTGAAGCAAGCTGATGTCCGGCGTTCGCGTTATGGGAGGTTGTATAAGACTGTGAGTATCTTCATGAATCATTATGCGGTTGAGCGCTGCCACGGAATGAGGCCGGTATCATTAGCCGACATCCCAGCCGGTGCATGAACATGAGCGCTTGAGGTTTATGTAGTATGATCACTGCGAACCTGGTTATGAAGGCCTGACTGACCTGACCTCAGAATTCTACAACAATCAGACATGCTTGCGATTGGGAGTTGCGCATTCGGTCCAAACGCGTACACAGGCCCTACAACGCCGCTATAGCTGATAGCTAGACTTGAAGCTTCGAGGCTTTGATCAAAGCTCTAAGGCACATAAAGGCACAAATTTACTTCAGGATCAATCGATCACTGTTCAATATTCGTATTGGCAGTGCATCGGTGGCGGCATCGGTCGTGCCTTCGTGATCTTCATAGCGACCCTCTCGCTCCCTTGTCCTGGATACTGCCATGGCGAGTTGACATTTATTCACCTCGGCTCCCGAAATTTACTATAATTTAAAGGCCAGCTGGTTGCTTTGCTGCTCCATCTTTTTTCTTCTCAGTTTTGTACGAAACAGTCAGTATCACGACTTGATACCAATGGTCCAAATCACTCTCTCCTTCAGGTTCTTGCTACTGTCGCACAAGGTAAATTTCGATTCACTGATATCTAATAGTTAACTGACACGTCCCCTTCGCATCTAGCCCCTCCTTTCGTGCGCGATGTTTCTCCCAACGCTCTTGCTGTCCGCCAGGTAGATACGAGCGACCTTCCTTCTCAATGCCAAAGCACGTGTCAAGTCATCAATACGATGACTGTGAGTACGCCTGATAACTTCAGCTTCTGACATCGCTTAGACATCCCCCAGAACTGCGGCTCCAGTCTATCTTGCATTTGTGTATCGTCCCTCGGAACCCAACTTCAAACATGCATGGATTGCGTTGTGCGGCTGAACCATCTGCCTCGACAGACGCTATTCCGCCATCGAAAGCTGGAACGAAGCCTGCGGTGGATCTCTCGCTGTTCGTTGATGGTTTCACGGGTTCGATTTTGTGGTGGCCTGACGGTATTTCATATTTACAGCTTACCAGTGGAAGTACTTCCACTTCGACAACTGCTACTAAGAGCTCCACTGCTACTACTGCTACCAGTAGCAGCAGCAGCAGCAGCAACCCTCTCATTAGCAAGACTGGCGATGCTGTGGGCACGAAGACAGCTATCGGTGCACTTGGCCTGGTCGTTGCCATTGCTTGTGGTATCATCATCCTCTAAACATGAGTGGTCTGTTAGGGCCACCTTTCCTGACGCATCAGCATAATCATACCCTCCCTTAATACCATATAAGTATATCTCTTGTTACCGAACACATCAACCAGTAAATTTTTTCGCCGCCATGGCACGGTGCTCGCTGATTCAATGTGGTATCGCTTGAGAACAGGAAGAATGAGCCTGGAAGAGGGTCGTGCGAAGGGGAGACAATTGAATAGCAGGTTTGCGTAAGGTACCTGGTTATTTCTCTGATTTCCATCATCCCTGTATCAGATGTCCTGGTCTGATATATAGATTGTTCCCTTAAACACCCCTTGTACGTTGCCTGGAACTTGAAAGTTTTAAATTACTTCTATAGGTCGACAAAGAATCGTGATCTGTCAGCTGTTCCAGCTTTGAAACCTGTTTCTCGAGGAAGATAATCCACCAAAGAATAGATCTGAGTGGCAACGTTTCGTTATTTAGTATCAATCAATCATCCACAAGACACCAGTAAGAACCAAAGACCATCGTGAACCTAGACTCCACTACTAAACAGACCAATTGGGAGGGAAACAATTGCATATATAATGAACAAAAGTCCATCATGACATATCAACATACATGGTGTTCGAATATAAGATTACACAATGAATCTGAGAACAGAAACCACAAACATGCTATCGTACAGATTAATCTGATAGGGGTAGCGTTGGAAAGCCGTAAACGTCAGTAGAAGCATCGACAATCTGGAATCGACATCATACAAGGGTATACAAAACCTGAACCAATGAAATCATGCAAAAAATATCAGTCATGGTGCCATCAGAGCAGGTGGCCTGTGGAGGAGGTGATGCTGCGTGGCTAACTGTGCGCGTTCGCCTGCGAGCTTGTTGATCGAATTCAAGAGATCTCCACGACGAAGGGGCTCTGCAAAATAAGTACGTGAGACTCGGAGAATGCATGGGTAAATGAAGTACATACTGGTGATGTGATCGTCCATACCTGCCTGCAGGCATCGTTCGCGATCACCGATCACTGAAAAAAAAATCAGCGAGTATCATCATTGAGCGTCGAGATTGTGACGTACTAGCGTGAGCAGTGAGGGCGATGATAGGAATCCGTAGGAGTCCTTTATGCATCTCATACGCTCGGATGAGCTCGGTCGCCTCCATTCCTCCCATGAAAGGCATCGATACATCCATCTTGGGAAGATATTACTACTGTGGGTCATCGAGCAAAAAATGACTTACCAAGATAATGTCAAATGGCTTGTTCACTTGTACCCGTGCCTTGAAAGCTTCGACAGCTAGACTTCCATTCTCCGCGATCTCGACTGTGTGGCCATACTTCTCCAGAATCTTGACTGCTAGTTTCTGGTTAACCATGTTATCCTCGGCAAGCAGGATGTCAAAGACAACATCATTTGGTGCCGAGACAGGTGAGACAGTATTCGACTCCAGAGCGGAGATGAGGGCGGAAGCAAGGTCTTGAGCTGTGACTGGAGTCGTAACCTGCGAGCTGATGCTGTTGTCCAGGCACCATTTAACTACAACTGTCAACCCCATATCACCAGAGCACATCCTCGCATACTCACGATTCAGACGTGGCATCGAAGGCGCCAATAATACGATGGGAATGTAGCGCAAGTGCTCATATTCCCTAATACTCTCGGTCTATAAAGGCATGAGGCAAGCATGAAATCATATAGCACCTACATGACGTACCATGCTCAACGAGTCCACGACGATGGTGTCGATATGCGGACAGCGCTCCTTGTCAGCCACCTCGCTGACATCATGGATGACGTATGGTCTCAGTCCAAGCTCCTGGATTCTTTGGACAACCCCAGTCGTGTCGTTGAGGGTGTCAACGAACAAAATAGCACGTCTGTGGAATGGCTGCATCTTTTGCAGTGTGATCTCCAGCGTACTTTGGGATATCTGCGATGTAATCGTGAAGAAGAACTTGCTTCCCTTCGAGACCTCGCTCTCGACCCACATGTTGCCTTGCATGAGGTTGACGAGACGCTTGGAGATAGAAAGGCCCAGACCGGTTCCCCCATATTCCTGTGCGACGATCAGCTACGACCCTGTGATAGATTGCAACATGGACGTACTCTCGTCGTCGAACCATCTGCCTGACAGAAGGTGTCGAAAATGAGATTCAGTTTGTCTTTGGCAATACCGATCCCCGTATCGGTGACACAGAACTCTAGTGTCACACTCGAGTCATCCAGTGCCAGTAACCTTGTGCTAAGTGCAACGTGGCCTTTACGAGAGACCTTGGACGGTGTGAACTTGATGGCGTTACCAACCAAGTTCGTGATGACTTGACGAAGTCGTAGAGAGTCGCCAATAAGTTGATCAGGAATGTCCGGGTCGACATCATATGTGAGATCGAGGTTGTTTTGAGAGGCGCGGACGACAAGGGTCTTGAGTATACCGAAAACTGTTTGACGGAGGGAGTACGAGACGGCTTCCATGGTCATTCGGCCAGCCTCGACTGTAGAACATGTAATCAGATTAATGCATTGACATCAGGAATAGATTCTCACTCTTCGAGATATCCAAAATATCATCGATGATGAGTAGCAGCGAGCGAGCCAACGAGTGCACTAAGAGTAAACTCTCTCGTTGCGATCGGTTCAAATCAGAGTCAAGAGTAAGCTCTGTCATGCCAATAATTCCGTTCATGGGTGTCCTATGAGATATTGAGCACATAATATCGAGATGATAAGGAAGAATAGTGTTACCTGATTTCGTGTGACATGTTCGCTAGGAATTCAGATTTACTCCTGTTCGCCAGCTCAGCTGCCTCCCGCGCAGCGGTGTTTTTCTGGATACTGTCACGTAAATTGAATACCATCTGATTGATCTGTGTTTTCAAAGAGTCCATCTCTCCGCTGGCCTCAACAGTGATGAAACGAGTGAAGTCTCCATCCATAGCAGCTGCCGAGATCTGGGCAAATCCACGCACTTGCGTGGTCAAGTTGCCGGCCATAGTGTTGACGGACATCCTACACCAATGTCAACACCCATCACGAATGGTGTCCCTTACTTACGTAATTTCTTGCCAGATACCCTGGACGTTGCCCACCTCAGCCTGGACACCCAATTTACCCTCTGTACCGACTTCGAATGCGACCTTCTTGACTTCCTTGGCGAAGATTGCCAATTGAGCAATCATGTCGTTGATAGTGTTGACTAGGCTTAGCATCTCTCCGGACACAGAGACACCAGTGATTTGTTGAGTTAAGTCTCCGCGGGCGACAGCAGTCTGACGATAAATTCAACAAAAGGACTGGGTCACGGTAAGCAATACTCACAGTTGCGACAGCGATAGTTCGGACTTGCAAGGTCAACTACGACGCCGAAAAATCAGCGTTAGCCCCGTAAAAGATAAGATGGTCCTACGTTAGCAGCCATGACGTTCACGTTGTCCGTCAAGTCCTACTTGAGATGAGTATTAATCCACAGCCTGTGCAACATACTCACCTTCCATGTACCACCGACATTGGTTACACGAGCCTGACCTCCTAATCGTCCTTCCGTGCCGACCTCTCTTGCGACACGAGTGACTTCATCGGCGAAGAGACTCAAGCTCTCGGTCATCCCATTGACAGTCTCCTTCAACTCCTTGATCTCGCCACGCACGTCGACTTCAATCTTCTTCGTCAAGTCACCGCCAGCGACAGCCTTCGTCACTTCTGCAATCGACCGCACCTGGTTGGTCAAATTCATGGCCATGAGGTTGACATTATCTGTGAGAACCTGTGTGAACGTCAGAAATGACATCATTTCGTATCTTTGCGCCCTACCTTCCACATGCCCTGCACATCGGGGACATACGCTTGCCCACCCAAGATACCTTCCGTACCGACTTCCAGAGACACACGAGTGACTTCGTTGGCGAGCGTAGACAATTGGGCAACCATAGAATTGACGGTCATCTTCAAATCTAGCATTTCTCCCTGGACATCGACGTTGACGACTTTGCTTAGATCGCCCAAGGCAACAGCTTTTGTGACCTCCGAGATCGATCGTACTTGGTCGGTCAAATTACTAGCCATTTTCTGTCACACGAGATATCAGCGACGCTTGACGAGACCAGAACACTATTTATATAACTCACATTCACATTACGTGTCAAGTCAGCCCAGGTACCCCTGCACACCTTCTACGCGAGCCTGACCACCCAATATACCTTGCGTTCCGACTTCGAGCGCGACACGAGTGACTTCGGATGCGAAGGCGCTCAGCTGGTCCACCATGGAATTGACCGTGCCCTTCAATGTTGACATCTCGCCTTCGACCTGGATCTCAATCTTCTGTGTCAAGTCGCCCCTAGCAACGGCCGTTGTGACGTTGGCAATAGAGCGCACTTGGTCTGTCAAGCTTGAACACATCCGATTGACCTTAAAACCAGATTAAGTCACTGTGCCAATAAGACACGGTAAAAGGCATACATTGCGAACCAACTCGAACCAAACACCTTGAACATCTGGGACGTGCGCTTGACCACCTAACTTGCCTTGAGAGCCGACTTCTAACGTGACGCGGGTAACTTCGGCGGCTAATGCACGAAGCTGAATAACCATTCCGTTTACGGTATTCTTCAAATCAAGGATTTCGCCACGGGCATCGACGTCAATCTGTTTCGACAAATCTCCCTGCGCGACAGCTTTAGTGACCTTGGCGATACTTCGGACTTGACTGGTCAAGTTGGCGGCTAATTTATTGACGACACCAGTTAATTCCCGCCAAGTACCTTCGACATCCAATACGAGAGCCTGTCCACCGAGTTTACTGCGGAAGACTGAGTAAATCGTATAAGATCTGGGTTAGTAGCCACTTTACCCTTCTGTACCGACTTCTTGACTGACACGAGTGACCTCTTTGGCGAACTGTCCCAATTTGTCGACCTGATAATGATATGTATGAGAAAGACCTTCGGATAAGATTCTTAGACGAATACCATAGTGTTTATGACGTCCTTCAATTGAACCATGACCACACCCTGCACGGGAACCGTAATTTTCTGGGACAAGTCACCTCTGGCCACAGCATTGCACACACGAGCGACATCTTGAACCTGAGCCTTGAGTAACCTTAGTTCTTCGACGGCGCTCATGCCGCTTTCGAACGCTGCAGCAGCAAGAGGACCAGGAGGAACGACGAGTGGAGATCCGTTGGGCGAGCCGTCAAAGCTACTATTAATTCGGCTCATAGTCAGAGTGTCGGTAATAACCTTTCCGCACGTTGGGCAAGCCATGTGTTCGATATGCGATGTCGGGGGTGCCGAGGCCGAGCTTCCGTTTGAAAATGACCGAAGGAGTGTTGCAGCATCAATATGAGCTGGAAGTTCATCGAGTGATAAGGACATTGAACCTGCACGAGCAGAGTGTGGTTTGTTGACTGGCGTGCGATCGTTGCTGGCTACACCATTCGGGGCTATCGGCGTCCTGCATGTCAACATCGATTGATTCTACAGTAGGTGCGAGGTTTGAGTTGGTCTGAAAACAAGAAGTTGGTCCTGGTGAGCTGGAAGACGGAGCGAAAGCATTGACATTGGTACTGGACTGCATGAGAGAAGAAGATGGATTGGTCTCTTTCTGAGAAGATAAAGATGAGGACATGGGAGTGTCGCCTACACTGCGTCTTTTCTTTGTCTCTGGCCCATTTGTCTGCCAACACTCCGAAGCTTTGATTGAGGCCACGGTCTCCTCCGCAGTATACATTCTGCGTGCAACTGCCCCTAGAGAGCGAATGATAGTGTCTGTTTGCCAATCTACAGGCCCATCATATCGTGGAGATGGAGTCGACGAAGGACATAGTTCATAAGCTGACAGGAGAGCAATAAGATGAGAAAGAAATGGATGGTGAAGACTTCTGCCGCTGAGAGTCAGTCATTGTGCTCATCGTTGGATGCGACAAGCAGTAGCGGCGAAAAGTACACGGTGAGCTGGGAAGGGAAACAGTGGAGTCGGAAGCGCTTCTGAGACTATGTAATTGTAATCTTATTATAATCCGTTTCTGCGGCGAATTCTGCCACAGCAACCCTTATTTCGTATGACCTGCTTTTAGTCTTGCTTTACAAGTGGAGCTTGAACTCTTCAAGCGATTCGGGCATTATCCTTACCCACAAATAATCGAAATGAACGCCTCATGTTATCTCATGTCCTCCTGACCAACGCATGCACTAATCCATGCTCTTCGCCGCGGTTTTGGTGTTTGAAATGGTGCTTGAATAGTCTCTGTTTTGTTTCTAAAATCTACAGCTGAGGCATGATTAACCCACAAACTTCGCAACAACATTTTATACATAATTGATCATAGATACCAGTATACATTGTCCATACTGCCAAGCACGATGACGCCACCACGACTTCGATCAGATGTAAATCGGAAGCGTTGGGTTCAATCCCAGCCAGTCCACACCCTCGACAAACTCCTTGTCATCGATCAAGAAATCCTGGGGTGATAAGTGAGCGGCAATCTCGTATAGAATATCTGGAACGCACCAGAGGGCACTCAACCACTGAACCCCCTGACCTGGGAAAGGCGTTCCTTGATACGTTGCAGCTGTATTTCTGGTACAACGTGACCAGTCTTAACCTTTGGCAAATAGTTCTGCATGGTAACCGTCAAACATGCTCCGTGAAAACTCGTAGACATCGTTGCTTGCCTCGTACGCAGACCAGGAACGAACAAGGTTAGGGGCACAGGGCGGAAGACCTCTGTGAAAATCTCGCGATTTGTTTTTGCTGTACGATTCCATAGTTCTAGGGTGCTGTCTGCTAGGGGATCCGCTACGGCATTGTCTTCCCCGCGTCCCGATCTCATTGTCGTTGGGCTCTGGCGCGCATCGCATAAACGAGGTGACCTTCTCGGTGGAATATAAGACGTTCTGAGGCTCGATAAGGCCAAGGTGCTCTGTGTATATAAGGTTAACTAACACTCGGGTAGGTCTCGCGTTATTCTCACCCCGGAAGAGCTTGCGACGCAGAGTAGTCGCAAAGCGTGCGGCCATGTAATGGATGCCCGTCCATCGTCGAACGCACCATGTCACCATCTTCGACAACGAGCGCGATTTCAGAATCGCCATCTCCCTAGAAGGCGAAGGTTGTGAGATTACACATGCACTCTCAGCAGTAGGCCGACCTACCTTTTGACTCTGTCATTCAGATTCGCAGAGCCCCATCTAGCCCCGGTCACTAATCAGAAAAAGATACAGGCCGAATCTGGAGTACTCACGATAACACGTCTATCGTCCAACGAATCATAACCTTCGAGTGAATATAGAGAAGCTCCGACACGTATCTTTTCGATGAAAATTAGCTGTAGGAACCAGTGACATGCAACGATAGACATACGCATCCCGCTCCCTCTGCCTCGGAACCATACCAAATCTCATCGCTCAAGCGTGTTCGGTCCAGCAGTCTGTGTTGCGATACGGTATCGGGACACATCTTTCGTCGCCTCTGATATCATCTGAGCCTTTCTCGAATCTCCGTACAATGTTCACTGCGTCGTCGTATGAGGCCGGTAGAGGCAACCTTCTCCAGCTTCATCTTGGTCTGGCTCAAAGCCATGCCTTCCTGCGCAGGCTGAGGTACTTTGATAAACGCTTCCTTCGGAGCGTCGCCGCCAGTATAGCGGGGACCTTCCCATTGACGCGCAAGAGCGAGCTGAGCTTCGTAGAATGTGACCCCCGAGTTTGCTTCCATTTGAGATATCAAAGTTTCTGTTAAGCCACGCTTAGAATAGACCTGCGGTGCCATCAAAGAGGTATCTTACTCTGAGGAGCATTGATCCTGTCATAGGAACGTAAGTGGTAGAAACGAATGTAGTCCATCCTAATACCCGGTGAATCGATCATTAAAAACAAAAATAATAACAATCACAACAATGACTCACGGCTCAAAACCAGCTTTTCGGATCTCTTCATATATACTATGACCGCCACGATTAATGGTGCGGTACGTGCTGCCATATAATCTTCAGAGCATTATCATTCTTGATATCTCCGGCAAATCCAGGGAGCTCAGGTATAACCACAATGACCTAGTTTTATCGCTCAACGATCAGGTGAATAGTAACAAAGGACATCACAGACCTTGAACTTTCGATCATCCCTGGCTGCTTTAATGATCCGCTCGACGATTGCCTTTGCTATTTGGTTCTTCACAGGGCCTTCCTCGCGCGTGTTAGAGATGCTGAATATAGCATAGGGATCAGATCGCAGGGTCGTGCACGTTACTTACATACTCACAAGAATTGGTTTTCTTTAGATCATCAATCACCAACGTAAATACCTCATTGGAATAAACGTTCAATAACGTCAGAACTTACCAATATAGATGAAATGATTAGCCTCGTTGATCAATTGAATATCTGTACCAAGGTTTCAGAGAAAACATGCAGCTTGTGCATGGGGAGGACGTACAAGCATTTTGGATGCTGGTTCGGTAAGCACACCGTGGCTCCAGTCGCAGACACTCCGCACAGCCTGCACGCGGCATTGTCCGTGCGGAGGAGGAGATAAGGCGGCTCAACTTCGTCACCTGCTTCGAGGTGAAAGCGTTGTTTGAAACGGTGACCCATCTGATGCCATTTCTCACGA
>NW_024540976.1:0-12905 GCF_016647625.1 Suillus subalutaceus
ACCTTTCATCCTCTCAGCTACTGTGAATGCTACAGCAGATTTTCCGACGCCTGCCGTGCCATGCACCAAATGATTCGACTTTTTTGTTCGTTCAATAATCCGTGGATGAATTTGAGAAGGTCCACTCGGGTCCCTTCCAAACATTTCGGATGGGGCTGGCGTTCAGGGGAATCATATTCAGCACCCAGGACAGCGACACGGGACAGCTTCTCCCAAGGTCCGGCAGATGTTTGAGAAACTGTTGATGAGGTCAAAGAGCGCAACAAGGGTAAGAGAAAGAGATACTAACACTGATCGTAGCCACTCATCGACAGATCTTGATATTAGAATGTCACACCGATTGTGGGTTGGAAGGAATGGAACACGGGAAAGCGCTAGTTGGGTTCAACACTATAGTTAGAAATTGTAACGGTGCTCGTTATCTCGGAGGGGATAACGTACGCCTACGAGGTTAATTGGATGATCAAAGTTGAAGCTGCAAATTCGATCTTTTGGGTCCGGAGGACGTTGCGATATGTTTTGAGTCGTGAAACGATACTTGGGTATCAGTCTGCCCAGTAAGCGTGTTCTACTGGGCAGTAAAACGATCGAGTATTTAATGGAGATGGAGATGTTTAAACAGGATGTTTGCAAGGAATGGGCACTTGGTTGCAGTATTCAAAACTCGCTGGATGGTGGTTAGATGCAGTCAAGTTGAAAGGACCCGCGGGCGCTTGTCTGGCTGCACTGGCACGACGAGGTTGCTGTGTAGTCTCACTGGTGGCACCGGAGGTTCCGGTTATTAGTTATGTGTCCATGTCATCAGTGTATAGAATTTTGAGTGGATCCAAATACAGGATGTCGAGAGTAATACTTGTAGGGACAGTACTTGGTCCAATTGCAATCAAGACAGGCCTAGGGTGGTATAATCTACTCACCGAGTATATGTTCATTGAAAGTCGTAACGACCAGATTTGACAAGAACGGAGTCAAAATCTGAGATGCAACTTGAAATTTTGAAAGACGACCGAGTTGCCTATCTCCGCGGCGTCCGATGGCTCGATTAGGATATTCAATATTCAACAGTGGCAAGCCCGTCTATGAGGGTGGCATCCGCCAGGCGCCTAGACTCTTCCCAATTCCACTGGCTTTTATTTCAAGTTTGCATCCAAATACTATAGCTCTCCTTCTTCACATCAAAAGCATTGACTGTGTGCGTGCGGGCATTGCCCTCCTTGACCCGCCGACCCAAAACTATTTGATAAACCCTTAATATTGACCACACCAGTGCATAATCACGCACCCATATCATTGATATTTGAACCGCATGTGATCATCAGGGTCAAGTGGCTTTGTCTTTGCATACAAGGACTGTTCGTTCTAATGCGTCAGACGTGGTTCATCGGTGCATTTGTACGTTCATCTTGTGCGTACAACATTGTGCTCCTTGACCCACAAACCCAAAAGTACTTGATAAACTCACTTGATGGCATACCACCACAAGCACATATGACCCAGTCAAATTGACCAGACCAGTGCTCGCATACAGAATCCACCGCAGTCATATCATGGACCAGTGTATAACCACACAGAGATGCGCATACCACGCAGGTAGCCCATTTTCCTATCCACACGGACGAGACCAAACATGATCATGATGCATGATGCGTTGCTCACGGAGCAAGTTGTGTACCAAGCATACGATGATGACTTTGAGGGAGTCTATCGATGCTTCTGTGCGTTGCGCAGCGTGACTCAGTCTCCCTGGGTTGTGAACCGTTATCCAATATCAAGACCTATGGCTTATGATTCATAGGCCATCGCTTTCAAAAGCTCTATTGTGATGTCAAACTGTTGTCATACGCTGTCGGCTAGATCTCGCTGCACCCTGAGGCGTGTGTGTACCTACGCAGTGAAGTGGAAGCTCATCGGGAGCACATCCTGTCGAATCTAAATGCCAGTAATGGTATTCATGAAAATGTATCCGGATCTGGTTGACGTTCTGTAACGCACACGCTTCTTTCATGTTTGCCATGGTCGTAAGTTGTTATATGTTCGTTCCATATCTCCATGCTCATGGTAGGATTTTGCAGGCTTGCCTTCACTGTTGATGGTTGTGTTTCTGTCAACGCGAGGCAGACCCCTTGGCTCATGCCAGGGTTTATCGTCTTCAATTGGAGCCCTCAGGCCTGTTGATGATTATCGCATAATTTTTTGCCCCTCCCTTCTTCGCGAAGGTCTTTGTCTGGATATGGTTTTGCGCTGTTTGGATTGAAGATATGGTCTCATTGTCATATTCCTTGATACTTTACATTTGTTTCCATGTCTGATAATGTATAATGACACTATTCATCTTGGTCACCGTGGGCGTCTGCCCTCCTTGTTTGTGTTCCTTCTGCCTACACTGTGCTTTGGACTCTAAGCGTTGAGTTTGAATGTGCCTGCAATGTTGAAGGTCAGGCAGACCTTCAAAACTATTTTCCTCAGCCAGTTCGAAGTTCACTGACGCTCAGCGCTCATCTCCTACAGGTAGCTTCATGCATCCTGAGCAGACAAAGTCCTGGGTATTTCAATGCCTCGCTACCGGCTGCAGTGGAGCCCGGCCATAATCAGCTGCGCAATGTACCAGAACAACTGAAGATCCCCAACGACCTTGTTATAGCAGAGGAGAGCGCTCCGAAAGCTTTTCGGGGATGGAGCAAACTTACATTCATCACTGAAGTCCTCTCGTGCGTGTGCCTGTCAAACGTTGGAGTGGGCTATGCCCGAAGACTCTGCTATCGAAGGACAACGAAGACCTGAAGGCCGCTACTGCATGCGGAGGCTCTAACAACTCTCTCCTCGGCTAAACCCGGCTCAAACACTGCCAAACACCGCCAAACTCTCCTCTACTCCCGCCCCCTGCCTGGGGGTCCCCTACTCCATGTGCCCCCCTTTGAAAACAGCGACACCCTCATTGCCAACACCTCTGCTTATCACTGACACTTCCACTGTTTGTCTCTGTCTTCATCTTTGCTCTCTCCATCTTCTTCATCTTCTTCTATTATTTCTGTGTCTTCGTCTTGTTCTTCATTCACATACTCTTGATTACTCCCATTACTATCTGGGTTGTTGGTTATGTCTTCATCTTCTTCGTTCTGTGCCTCTAGTTTTCTTCTTTTCTGCTCTTCTGCTAACTTTGTGCCTTCTCTTGGGTGGAATGCTCTTAGGCGTCGTGCGTGGAATTCGCCAGTTATGTCGGAAAATTCCTTAGGTACCTTGCAATGATTCCAAATTGAGACATCATTTAGCCGTATTGCATCTGCAATGCATGATCCTTCCAAGGAACCATGGTATATTCTTAGATCAATCCAAGGAAGGCAACATTATTTTGGTAACTTGCAAGGGTACATTTGTGCCTTCCAAGCGTTCAGTTATGTCAGCAACTGATTGAAATCTCATTCCGATTATACCTCGAACGATTTTTGATGTCGCATATCTGAATCCACTCCAACACTTCATTCTGTTTATATTATACACTACTACATATGCCTGCACTCAGAAACAATGCCGCAGGTCCAGGGCGTAAATACATGCAAACTTCTGCATCTACCATCAAGGTCCAATGTCAATATTGTAACGAGGCTTACACATCCAGAGGCATCAAGTCACATGAGAAAAGCTGCCTTCCACGGAAGGAAAAGAGGAAAGAGGACAGAGAATTTGCACGAGCTGCAGTACACTCAATACTGAACGAAGGAGAACACAGTTCGTTGTCATTTTACATTTTGATCTCCTCTGTATCAATCACTAATAATCATCGAAATTTTTCGCATCAGAACGTCATCGCAACAAGAAATATCACCCCACTGGTGCATCTGCTCAAGCCCCTGTGCTTGCAGACTCATCAGGAGGTGCAGCTGCAATGGAATCTGTTCCTACTACTGTACTTGACTCAGACGTGTATGATCATGACGTCGGTGGCCACAATTATCCTTGCTGCAGGGCTGGAAGGGGTCTCGATGACACGCAGAGCATTGAGGCTGAGGCACAACAACGTATGTGTTTGTATTTTGACCCGAGTCACATAACTAATATCATTCATTAGGTTCCAACTCTGATACAAGCATGGCTAGCGCCTCTGCAGGGGCAGCACCTCCTCCAGGTCTCATTCCAGTTTCCGCCGCTACAGCAACGACATCAGCCCATTCCGACACATTTAAGACAGAATTCCATCCCCACAGTGGTCGCCCTGAAACTGTCGAGACGTTTTCTGCTTACGGGGGTGGATTGGCAACACGTTCACCCATTGTTGATGATACACCTTGGCACCCTTTTACTTGTCATGCAGACTTTGAGTTCGCTGAGCTCGCTCACAAAGCCGCACTGAATAAGGACCAGACTAACGAGCTGTTGAAGTTCATCTGGTGAGTTGCAGATGGACACACAAAGTTTTCGTTCAAAACACACGCAGATGTTATGACCGCGTGGGCTAGGTTGTCTACCCAGTTGACACCAGTAAGAGCAGTGTGACTTTATTTTACCTTTGTAACAAGTGTACATGACCGTGTTTAATTATACAGTTCCAAAAAACACATTATACCCGTTGAGTACAAGAAGGAGGTGATCGAGTATGAATTTTATTCGCAGCCTTTGTGGGACTGGGCAATGGACCTATTAGCCAATCTGTTGTTGGCTCCGCACTTTGTCTGGGATGCTCAGCGGCTTTATAAGCACAATGGGACTTGCTTTGAGCGCTTCTTCCACGAGCCATGGACGGGAGACTGCTGGTGGAATCTCCAAGTCTGCCTATTTTTTATATACTATGTGACTAACTAATAAATTTCAATTCATTTAGTCATCATTACCTGAGAATGGAGCGCCATTTGCGTTCATACTATATGCCGACAAAACTCATCTCTCGTTGGCTGGTTACTGTCAAAGCATACCCAGTAATCGCCCGTTGCGGGAATCTACCAGTTGATATCAGAAATGTCGATGGTACCGGAGGAGGGGTGCATGGTAGGGTGGTTACCAATTGTAAGTCCTCCCATTGTCATATGACTCACGCTCGACTGGAAGAATTGATGGTCTTTGCCCCTTGTTACAGGTTCCCGGGGACTCAGACGAAGACAGCAAACTTTCCTATACAAATCTGAAGCGTGTCGTATGGCACAAATCATTTTCAATCCTACTCTGTAACTATCATACTCTTATCTGCAACTGGCTTCGCACACGAGTGCTACGACAGAACTCAACGCTGGCTATTTCCCTTGATTCTGATCCTATTAGCCGATTACGAAGAGCAGTGAGTGTCCATGTTTTTTATCATTGACACGTCATTTCTAATACAAATTATTTATATTATTATAATATTAGGTGTGTGATGGCGCTAATACGGGGCCTCAAATCTGGCTGTCCTTGCCCCGTTTGCCTGGTCCCAAGAGAAGCGCTCACCGACCATTCAACAACTTACCCGAAGCGCACCGTTGAAGATGCACAAAAATCGGGTCGCGTTATGGTCCAGAGACCATGTTGTGGGCGAGGCAGAACTGAAAAAACAGAGCTTGAGGCCTATCAAGGTGCGTGATTGATGTGTCTTTCTCACTTACGTGATCTCACAACCATCAGAATGCATTTTGGAAGGTTAGGCTGTCAGACCCGCACTGATGCGCTCTCGCAAGATCCGCTACATGTTTACCATAAGGGAAAGTTTGGTGATCACTTATTTGATGAGTGCAAGAAACACCTCAAGGCACTGGGACGTGTTGCCTGAGAAGACGGTTGATGAACAGTAAGTCCCTTCCCAGTCGTTACTCTATTATCAGCGTCTCATATGTCATTAATTTTAAGGTTTGATGCTGTTTATGCGATGGCGAAACCTCAATCATTTTGACCGTGTTACCAACATCTATTTTACTGACAGGCAACAAGTTCCAGGATATATCTAAGGTACGTTCTCATGTGCTATATTTTAAAACTACTCATTTCTCATGGTTTTGATAGCAAATCTGTGTACAGCAGCACAGAACGTGCTCACACGTGCGGAAGATGAAGCTGGCTATGCACTTTTAAAGTGCATAGTGAGCTATCTTCACATTGATATGTATGTATCTCTTGATGTTCATACTGAAAGTACTCTTGCAGCTGGAGAGGTGGAGATCCTCGTGTTTCAGGAACTGTTAGACATAAGTCGTGTCCAAATCGTTTGTGCCCATCACCATGACTCAACACTACTATCACACAGGAATATATTGAGGCCCTTGGCAATTATGCAACGAAAAATTGGAATTTCCCCAAGGCTCACACCTCAAAGCATGTATTTATTGACATTAGGGAGAAAGGAGCAGCTCGAAACTTCAGCACCAGACCGAATGAGAAGCAACATGGACCGATTAAACGTGCATACAAATTGCAAACAAACGGGAAGGATATCGTGAATCAGGTACTACTTTATTAGATCGTGCTTTCTGACTCATTGTTCATCCTTTGCATATTACTAGATACTTCGACTAGATCATATGACATTTGTCTCCAGGCTCATCTGGAGCCGCATCGACTACCTTGATGAAGAGCGACATAAGGTCATGCTCTCAGAGCGAGAACTTGAGGAAGAAGACCTAGATGATCAGCCTTTTGGCGGACATATTTACCTTGGCACCCCACAACACTCACTAACCCTTTTGCAACTCAATGAAGAGAACACCTCCAACCCTGCCTTTGCGCAGTTCCGCAAGAAACTTTCATTGTTCCTCAACAACTTTCTACCTGCCCACAACATACCACTTCCTGACGGAAAAACGTGGCTAAGACTTTCAGCACAAGATACAGTCAGTAACATTCATTTCACTGATAACTTGCTCTTCTTAAACAATTGCAGGTCCAGGAGCATCGGTTCCTCAAGGTCAATTATGAGTCTGTCATGGATTGGAAGCTCACTACAGACTATTTGCGGTGTAACCCGAGCTTTCATGGCCATGAGTGACGCGACTGTGCCCTGATTCGCACCAACGACAAGGACAGCAATGACAAGAATATTTTTGTCGCATCTTGTTTATGTTCAAGCACACAGTTGGCAGCAATGTTTTAGATCTTGCTTTAGTTCAAACTGTTAAGACCGTACTCAAGTAGTATCAGATCCGAAGGGCTTCGGCCTCAGCTCGTGCGCTGTGCCCCTTTCCCAAGTCTTGCCCCTTATTTCAGAGAGCTAAAGTATCGCGTCTAGTGAGACGGATAAGTATTGTAACGGATAAGTCTTGTATCGCAACGGATAAGTATTGCAACGGATCCGTTAAGACTTCTGGATATCGAACATATAGAGTAACGGCTAATCCGGATCGGATCCGGACTAGAAACTAACGGGTGAGGACTGTCCGAAGACAGAGGCGGATATGTAGACTATAGGAATCTATCCTAAGTCTCGGAGTAGACAAGAGTAGCGTACTCAAGTCTGGACGGATAACAGAGGGACTTAGAGTCCAGACGGAATGAGTGCAATCTAAGATGATATTCGAACTGATCTACTACAGCGCATATACAAAGGTTTATATACTACGGATAGCTAACGGAATGATCAATAAGCAAAGGTGTGAGGCTATGTACAAAAGTATAAGCAAAGTCTAAGTGGAGCGTATTGGTAAGTCGGATGGATCACGAATCATGAACCGGGAATGAAGTACAAGTAAAAGCGGATTCGTAAGTGTAGCGGATCAGTAAGCAAAGTGGAAGTAAAGGATAACCGGTATACCGGTGTACAGGAATACCGAAAGGAGATGAACAATAGTTAGAGTTATATGAACAGGAAATGAAATAAGAATCAAAGCGGATCTGTGGACCGGACGACGGATATGTTCATCGGATCTGGATCGGATCTGTAACCGGATATATGGTATATGACACAAACTATGGATGCATGAATGGGTCCACAACGTATTATTGATCAACATTTGCGACTGACTCACTTTTGCGCGCGACCCCTGGCTTCGTCAGAATTCATCATGCTTCACTCTATCATTCATGGTGTATTAATTGTTCCGGACTTTGCTGTTCCCGGAGATCATTTCCTTGTTGATTATGTAGACACTGACATATTTCTTCATTCTCAGAGACGACTCTTTTAACCCATCCCTCACTGGACTGAACTCTACCATAGATATCACTGTACTTTCCATATTGCAGACACTGTACACACAATCCTGGCAGGCTGCTTAGACCCCTATTGTACAATACTTCTCTCTTGGACCTCTGCCTTCCCGCAATTCTGCCAGCTGTATTTTTTTTTCAAGTGCCACCCTTGTCTACTACCTTCCTGGAGTTCCGCTTACCTTAGACTCTTGATGCCCAACCACAACATCGCAAATGGAGCCAACCTCACCAAGGCTCAACGACCCTACCACTTCAACACTTACTCCCAAACACGTTTACGATGTGTCCCAGGATCCCTACGTCCAAGCCCACTGCTTTCTCAACTGTTATGGCAGCATGGACACTATGTTTTGGGCATCAGGGAGAGGGAAGATTATGACTAACAAAATCATTGATGTTCGTCGCTTATTTCTCTTGCTGTGTCCCAGTGCTTCATGGAGCCTAACTGATTATATGCACTCCCTTTTTCCAGATCCTAATCAGTAGTGGCGCACATGTATCCAGATATCTTATCCAAGTCGCCATACACCATTATGCTAGGTCTGCAAACCATTTCATAAAGACTGGATGCCAATTTCGCTCATCATTGCCACTTACTGTTGACAAATTATAGGGAATTGCAAGCATTCATTGAAGGAAAACAGACCAAGCAGACCGCCTCAGGTCCTGACTGTTATCAACATTGTACAATCTAGGGCCTTTTTGCTGGTATACAGACCTTGGGTGGAGGTTTAGAACTGTGGTGCGGTTACTTCCAGCAAGCTCAACATTTCTGGGACAAGGTATGTTTGTGCGCTGGACCTCTGTGCAGTTCCAGTAATTCAGGTGTTTTTAAAGGCAGTTCTGTCATGCTCATCCACTGAAATAACTCGGTGGCTACCATAATTTATTTGGGCACACTCACGGCGCCCTTGTACAGGACCCACTTGTCTATGAGCCAGTAACACTCATTCACTCTCGCAACAAGGCCCGACTCCTCACCACGTTCGGGTGTTTCAGAATATTATTAATAATAGGTTTGTCATGATAATAATGACATTGATGAGTCACTGACATGTGTACTCATCATGCGTTTCTTATGATGCTGCCCTCTCTTGGCAGGGTACAATTGTGCACTGGAAATTACCACATTGACACCACACATGGGTCATTACGCGTTACAAGTTGTACTTGGACATTTTTGGAGCGTAACAGGTGTGTATTTTACTTTTGGGTTGCTGATTTGTGTGTAATCGCTACTCGTGCTACAGGTTTAGTATGTAATTGTGCGTGGTGTCGCCCTCGAGTCCCCAAAACATTCTGAATTGCAATGCTCGCCTATCAGCGCAAGACCCAGTCTAAGATCGTGAGTTTTGCATATAAACTCGCAGTGATACTAATACAGATTCCTCCAGCTCCACTCAATTTCGAGTCACCAGTCCTCTCACCTTTGCGCATCATGCCACAGCATCAAGATCTACCAGAGTCCAATGCTGAATTTGACTCTGAGTCCTCATCAGAGTCCAAACTCAGATGACTCAGACGAAGAACTTGTACGTGTCCGCACCACAATCGCAATCGCACCTGTAGATTGCAACACCTCAGGAGCTCCATTCAGTCAAGCCATTCCATTCCTATTGAGTTTTGATAATACAGTTTTAATCAGTCGGTTCACAATTACTAGGCTCTCGAGGTCACTCAGAAGTTGCTACTCAACCTGTGTGGTAGATACCAGGAGACTATGAAGAGGAATGCACTGTAGAGACTCGCGTTTCTGTGGGCTCATATGGGCTCATTTTACAAATTCTGACAACTGGCCTTCATGGCACAACTCGCACCATCATCCACTATGACTTCCACCATGGAGTGCACCACTTCCTGCGAAACGCGCCATAGGTGCGACACTTTCCTGCACAACGCGCAGTATTCCCACATGCGCACCTTGCGCGCTTTCTCGCGCTTAAGCGCCCTGCGTCGTGCATCATCCAGGAGCATCCATCCATCGTCCAACCAGTCCCTTGGTATGTCCCTTTTCGTTATCTGACTATATTTGGCATATTACACTTCCTATTCGTCATGGACCCTTACTTTACATCACTTTACATCACTTACATACTTAGAGCGCTCCCTATTCAGCTCCGAGCCCTGGGGAGAGCGCTTAGGTAGAACTTACATGCTCTCATGTTCATTTTACACCCAACTTTTCCACCTTAGCTTCCTACCACCACCTTCCTACCACTCAGTATCTATCACCAGTTAGTTCCATGCAATGCATGTGTCCATCATCATCTTGAGGCCCTAGCATCATTCTATAGCTAGTGGCACTATCAGTATCCGTCTAGATCCGCACTTTTCCTCTTATCAGTCTCAGTATACATCTTCTACACTTGTGCACCACTTGCACTACCTTCCTGCGCTTCGCGCACTTTCGCACTTCACTTTCCCTGCATGCACCTTCAGCACGTTTCTCACGCTTTCACCGCCATTCACCAGGGTTGTGTCAGCATCATTCCGTGGATCCTTGCTTTTCCTTGGCTTCCCCTTTAGGGTCAAACATTCTTGCATTCTGTGAGGATTAGCAGCTAGGCAGAGCTGAGACTCACTTATACTGGCTGAGCACTTTTCTTATATGTGCCTGCCAGGTTGTGATACCCACAGTGGCTTTCCTTTTTACAGCGTGCTGTACTACAGCCACATATTGCAGTAACATATCTCCGTATTATACGAGTGGACGGACGTGCATAATATCCCGTATGATACGGGCCAGCGGACCATGGGCCGAGGGTAGATATATCCTCGACTGTGACGGGGCCGGGAGTGTTATTATTCCCGATGGAGACGGGTGGGCCCAGGTGGGGAATATGTAAAGTAGATGGGTGGGCCGATGGACATGAATTTTCAATAGACGGATCGGCCGAGGTAGTTGGATATTATGTAGATGGGTGTACCAAGGTAGATATGTATCAAATAGCCGGGTATATCAAGGGTGCTTGTTATCACATAGACAGGTGGGCCCAGATATATATCATATTAGACGGGTGGGCCGACGAATTAATATTATTTTGTAGACGGGTGGGCCGAGGGGGTAAAAGATGTATTATATACAGGTGGGCCGACGGGAGACATATATTGCATAGATGGGTAGGCCGACGTGGGGGTATATAAGATAGACGGGTGGGCCCAGGAGAATGATAATTGTAGACATGATGGAGCTCAGCTAGTTGTATATCATCCAAATCAAAGGAGGTGATTATTCAAAGTCATCTAATGATGTGGTATGGCACGGAGCTTTGCAAAGGGGTGAAGTGGAAACTCGAGCGAAGTGTACCGAGTTCCGAGACCCGGGTCTCGACAAACAAATATGTGATGTCCAGCACACTTCCGATCATCTGGTATCTCATTGAGCAATGGATGATAATAGATCTTTGAAAGCCAACATCATCCAAGCCTACCAAATGCCAAGTTCCGACCACCGAAAATTGAGTGAAGTGTACCAATATCTGAGCCCCAACTATCGAATCCCGAAAATCGACCATCGAGTCCCGACTATCGAGTCCCGACTACCGAGTCATGAAACCCGACGCCTGACCATTGAATCCCGACAATCGAGTATCGAGTCCCGACCAACGAGTCCCGTATATCGAGTCCCGACCATCGAGACCCGAGACCCGAGACCCGAGACCCGAGATTCGAGACAAGTTCCAACTATGGTGTCCCGGGTATCAAAATCGAGTGAAGTGTACCGAGATCCGAGGCCCGGGTCTCGACAAACGAGTATCTGACATCCAACAGACTTCCAATCATGTGGTATTTCATTGAGCAATAGATGATAAGAGAAATAGATCTTTGAAAGCTCAGATCATCCAAGGCTCCCTTATCTGATCCTCTCAATCTCCACCCCCTTTAACACCAAAGTGCGGACATTCAGGATTCAGCTTCTGATCTCACAAGATCAATTCAATCATGGATGTTTCTTCCACTTCCGATGATGAAATAACCCTCTTGCGCACTTGGGCCCTGACTGTCACTCATGTGGCATGTGATTATACGGAACAGAAATTCAATGCAGAGAAGACAGGAGGAGACCCAGTTATACCTTCTCCAAACCTAGACACTGATCTGGTGATGGCTTGTGATCAATTGGTTGATCGGCTCATAAAGGCATATAAAAATCCCAGTGAGTCTTCCTGCAGATTCGGAAAATTCGTTTTATCAGTCAAATTGCTTCATCACAGTTCAGATGCCGATTGATATTGCAAGATATAGCAAATTGATCTCCCCAAAGGACACGGGGCGTAATGAAGAGAGAGGAAAAGTTGCTGAGAGGTGTCCTCCTGGCCATGAGGGCACAAAGTTGATCGACATACCCGCGACAATTCTTGATGCATCCGGTGCCATCATCGCATGGTACCTCCCAGACGCCTTGACCGATGCCACCCAGGTGTTTATATATATTGTGACTGGATGGATATTGAACATCAAATGGTACGTACAGAATGAAATTTGGGCGGCCTCGGATTTGCTAGCTCCCATGCTCGAACAAAGCATAAAGCTCGATGGGATTTGGCGGACTAATCAACAGTGGTTCACACCAAGCTCGGAAAATGATGTCCTAACTCCCGGATGCGTTAATTTATCTCCGGCATGGTTTCAGCAGGGGCACGAGGTAGGATCTGATGAGATGGCGATCTCGGTAGTTAAACTCACCAATCCCATAGAATCAGTCCGATCCGGAGGTATCTGCATCATTGAAGGGACCATCCTCCGAGAACATCCTCAAAGCCATTGCGAGGCCAGCAGCCATTGCCACAGCGGCACTCAGG
>NW_024540977.1:0-12886 GCF_016647625.1 Suillus subalutaceus
ACGCTGGCACCGGCGAGCCCCGCCGAATGAGCAGCGCAGACACTGCAGTGACTCACCCAATCACTCAACGGCGCAGGACCGTGATGGCATAGTGCCCCTTCCTCAAAACGCCGTGCTAACCTACTGTACTCGATCCCCGACATAATTCGTAATTTTATCATACCTACGCGACTCTAATTCCCGTCTCCCGTGTTCAGAACTCGAGCCCACACTGTCAGGTCCCCGCCACACTCAATATCACACATTTTCGCGTCAATTCATGGGGCTCGAGAAGTACAAAAACGAGACTCGCTCGGTGTGCAGTACTACCTGTGCTCAACCTCCTGGTAAGTCTCCATGCTCTTTTCTGCAATGTCTCCCAGGTTGATGTGTTCCCTTTTTCGTTTCAGATCTCTTAACTGCGAGTTCCGACGCGAGCCACGCACCTGCAAAGATGCGTCATGATGACCCATCCGATGTCTTCGACGAACGCCCTCCTAAGTGCCCGCGGGTTCAACTGCGAGTTGGCCCAGCTCCACATCACACCCCTGCTGTCTCTTCGAGTGAGCACCTTGCCTCCAGGGCAAGGCAGAAGTGCCGTGGTGCTGGCACTGCTGCTGCACCAGGTGCGTGTCTCTTTCGATGTGTGTGTGTTTGCTGGCAGTACTGACAGTTTGGTGCTCATAGGACCAGGTGCCGAGCCTGTCGCGTCGTCCCTCGTTGCTGGTGCTCACCCTCCCATCCCTGATGGACTGATCACCATGGATCCTAGTGAGATCTGCGTCAAGGACCCGTCGCCAGCTCCCTGTGCAGCCATGCTTCTTGAGCCGGCTGCTGCTGCCTCCAATGGCATGCAGCGCTCCCTCGATGCACTGTACGTGACCTCCCACGAAATTCGGCTCCGCCTCGCGGCGGAGGAGCGCGCTGACAAGGGTACCAACGAGGCATACGCACGCCATGTCCGCAATTATATTGCCTACTGGGACAGATACCAAGCTGAGATGGTTGCTGACACCCCAGCATGGACCTCTGTCCCCGCGCTGCCAATCTCGGCAGCCAAGGTGTTCATATTTCTCAACTACGAGCGAACCCGAGAAAAGGTGGGTTCCTGAGCCTGATGGCTCGTTGATATCTGCGCTGATTGACTCCTCCTTTTTTTTCATCAGCGGAAACCAGGATCGAGCGACACCATCCCTGGCTCGAATGTCGGGAAGTCTGTCATCCAGCAGGCCATCAGTGCCCTTGAGGACTGGCGGATGAGCCACCACCACCTTTACCTTGGTGTGCCTGAGGCTCAAGTCCGGCTGCGTGACAACAACCGCATCCGGCAAATTGAGTCTGCCGCCAAAACACGATGAGCCAAAGCGTGCGGAGAGCTCCCAGGTGCTCAAAGCCTCTGGGACCACTTCAGGTCAGTGTTCCTTTGCTCGTTGTGCCTGTTTCGAGGGTTGCAATTGACGTCTCTGCCCTTGCCCAGATGCATATACCACTGAAGAGCTCACAAAGTGCTCGGCATGGTGCCTGGCAAAATTCTCGGGCACTCGTCAGGTGTTTGTCGGTCTCCGTGACCGTGCCATGCTGCTATTTGGTGCCTCGACAGCGTTGCGAGGCGAAGGCACCAGAATGTTGCAGCTGTCTGATCTTTTCCTCTCCAAAGTTTGCATAGATGACATTCAGTTGGGGTACACTGTCCCGGTGAGCATCGTGCAGTGTTTGTAGTCAGTATTAGATCAGGGCTGATGCCACTGTGTGGTGCATGTATGTAGGTGCTCGTGGCACTGGCTGACAATGCGAAGAGCAACCAACATGGTCGTCTTGATGAGCATGGCACCCTGCGACATTTTCATGTGGAGCTCTGCCCTGTCGGAGCCCTTGCCATGCTTCTTTTTGCGTGCTTTCACATAGTCTCGCAACCTGTCCCTGAGTTCGCTCCTGAGTTCTCGAAGGCAGGATATGGTGAATTTGGCCACCGGTCATGGTACGACCTGTATGTCTTCTGGGGTGAGAGAGCTGACAGGCAGATGTCTTACATCAGCAAACTACAAATTTGGTGACAGAAACAACACGTCAATACAAAGCCATACAAGTCCATAGACGGTACATGGGTACAGTACTACAGGTTTTACAAGGTTCCACAAGGTTCCACAAAGCGACACAATAACTACAAGGCAACAAAGTAATTACATCATAAATAGAGCTATAGGTACTTTGCGAAGGTCGAAAATAATAGCTCCACATATGTTCTGCCCCCGTCTCGATGATGTTAACTTCAGTGGGCCCAACTCGAGGAAAGATGGTGTGAATGCGAGCCCAGTATTAACACCGGCTGCAAATGCGTGAGTTTAGTATGAGGACGAGGTACCGACTGTCTGTAGACATACTTTCAAAAGTCACACATAACAAAATTGAGGACGAACACTCACTGTTGTACCATCTGAGTGACCCCGAGTCATGGACATTGAGATACTTATTTTCTTCCGCTCTGTATGGAGGCGTCCAACATTGAGCTCCGCCGTCAACAAATCAGAATTCGCGGCCTGGACGCGCTGACGCCAGATGTCAAGAATCACCGATTGGTGTGCCAAAATGCAGTCGGCCAGGTGCTTCTTAGCCTCGTACACCTTTCGTTCAGCTTTAGCAGCCTCAAGCGCAAGATCAGAGTGTTCATCGCCTTCGAGTTCTCCGTCCGATTGGGTATAATCATCTTGCTGCATAAGGTGAGTCCTGGCAAGTAAAAGCAAGTAAGGTGCTCACAAGGTGCAGCGCGGTAGGTAATTTCTCCTCCTTTATTGATAATGCTTCACCAAAGTCAGGCCAATAAAACGCCGATGGAGTCGTGGTGTGAAGAGGTCTTTGGTTGCGTGGCTCATGCGAATGTCCTCTGATACTTGGAGAAGGGGATGTAGTATTGTGGAATGCTCGGGGATTAGAGGCTGCAGTGCGAGTATGAGACATCATAACAGGTGGGTGAGATCAACAAAGATCGTGTGAATATTTTAATATCTTCAATGTCAGCACCAACATGCCCAAAGTGTGGGAGAATATTTACGAAGGAGAGCAGCGTCGCTCGACACCTGAGCCAGCCTCGATCCTCGTGTCATAGTCATATGCGTGACATTGTTGATATTTTGCAGTTCACCGAAGTCGTTCCTCCCCAGCGTCGCGCAGGGGATGATACCAACAGCATCCCGGAAGTTTACGATGGGGATCACTGGCACGATAACATCGACGATGAATTCAGAATGTTTGAGGAATCGCTGGAGGAAGAGTATGATGGCGCGGGGGCCTGTTACTCCCAAGACGGCTCGACCTTCCTGGATTTATTTGACGCCGATGAATACGCAGAATGCAGGGTAGACAACCTCTACTATCCGTTCGCATCCAAAGAAGAGTGGGAAATTGCCGATTATCTCCTGCGCTCGTCCCTCAGCATGGCAGCAATAGATGAATTTTTGAAGCTTTCAATGGTGCGTATTCTTTGCACCCTCACGATGGGAGCATTGATACATCAACCGCAACTTGTTTTCAGATCCAAAGATTGCATCTTTCGTTCAAAAACGCCAAAGAACTACGAAGCCGTGCTGAAATGCTCCCTAGCGGACCAAGTTGGAAATGCCAGACTATCTCCTCCATCCATCCTACCAAGTCTCCAATCCGACTCTTTTGGAGGGACCCCGTGGAATGCTTGGAGAGCCTTTTCAGCAATCCATTGTTTCACGACAAGCTTGATTTCATCCCTCGCCGCGTTTACAAAACAGCAGAGCGGCTTTTGCGTGTATATTCGGAATGGTTAACAGGAGATTCCGCTTGGGAAATGCAAGTAAGTACTAATTCTGCCGAATTTTGCGTCATCTCACCATATATCCTGCAGACACGACTTCCCAGAGGTGCTACAGTTCTCGGCACCGTTCTTTCATCTGACAAAACCAACATCACCACCATGACTGGTGCCAGGGTTGCCCACCCTCTTCTTCTAGGCCTCGCCAATATCCGCATGTGTACCCGCACAAAACTCTCGTCTAAGGCTTTCCTGCTCACGGCTCTCCTTCCAATTCCAAAGTATCTACATCCCAATCAACGAATGCGGGGCATGCTTGAAGACCGTCTCGTCCATGAATGCCTTTCGATCGTTCTGAAGCCATTGATGAAAGCTGCTGAAGTCGGGATTATGATGTCCGATCCGGTAGGAAACGTCCGCCATTGCTTTACCCCTCTCGCAGCATACATTGTTGATACCCCAGAGGCGGCCATGCTTGCATGTGTGCGCGGAAAGACCTCTCCTTTCACCATGGCCTCGTATTTGCAGTTTGGGGATAATTTCCGGCACCCTGCTCGTACGCGCTCCATCACTCTTGGACAGCTCGCTGGTATTACGGTCAATCCTGATGACCTGGAGGCTTATTTTGAGGCTTGTGCTGACTCGCGGCTGAACGGCGTCCATGCACCATTCTGGATGGATTGGCCGCTCGCAGATCCCTCCATTTTTCTGACGCCAGAATCATTGCACCACTGGCACAAAGAATTTTACGACCACGATCTTCAGTGGTGTATCGTGGTCGTTGGAGCTCAGGAACTAGATTTTCGATTCTCGATATTACAGCCGACTACTGGTTATCGCCACTTTTCTGGCGGAATATCTAAACTGAAACAAGTTACAGGTAGGGGCCATCGTGATATTCAGCGCTATATCGTTGGCCTAATATCCGGTGCAGCCCCTCGTCCGTTTTGTCATCGCGATCCGTGCAGCTCATGGATCTTCGTTACCTAGCGCAGTGTCCTGCACCCGATGACAATCTCTTGGCGTGTATCGACCGATCTTTGTCGACTTTTCACGAACACAAAGATGTTATCTTGACCTTAGGCGCACGGATGGGGACAAAGAGGCCTATTGAAAATTGGTATATTCCTAAGCTTGAGCTCCTACAGAGCATCACTTCCAGCACGCGCAAAGTCGGCGCCCTCATACAGTGGTCTGCAGACGCTACCGAGCATGCACACATTTCTGAAATCAAGGAACCTGCACGGCAAACGAATAACAATGATTATGACCCACAGATCTGTCGTCATCTTGATCGGGAGGAGAAGTTGCGACGTTTCGCAATTGCCACATCGCTCAAGAACCATCCCGCATCCCATGATCCCAATTTTAGGGCCGAAGACATTCTTGAAGAGGACGACCTGGACGATGGAGATGAACAGGAAACGAACGATCCGCGAACGGCACTGCTCGAGGAGATGAACCACACTCGTGTTGCGACCGATTATTTCCGCAAAGCCAGGCAAATGGCTACTGCAAGATGCGATTCCAGTATCCCTCATCGAACGTTTATTGCTGAAAACACTGCCATCCACCTCAACTTCAGTCCAT
Organism: Suillus subalutaceus; assembly: GCF_016647625.1. NCBI lineage: Eukaryota > Fungi > Basidiomycota > Agaricomycetes > Boletales > Suillaceae > Suillus > Suillus subalutaceus. The sequence continues at coordinate 5,348 of NW_024540977.1, forward strand.
CTCGCTCGGGAGTCAAACTTGATGATGTCAGTACTGACTTCAACTTACCGGATCTGCATGTTGCGCTTTCGAGCTTCTTACAGCATGACGCGCGAGAGAGAGGAATAGTTCATGGGGTGGGGGGGTCCAAGACAGAGACCGTCTATCGATCGTCCACCAATCCTTCCATTTGACCGCGTTCAATTATGGAATACGGTTCGCCTCCAGCTCAAATCTTTCCATAATCCCGATATTGTGTTGCCGGCTCAAACTATCCATGCCTCTCCTCCTGGCCCTGGGTGGCCAAAAGGTCGACGGGACGCCATCCTCGTCAATGTTGATACCGCATATGAATGGCCTAAATCAGGTCTATCAGGTGAGTCCTTTTTCATCATATGTCAATGTATATAATCAACGCACTTCCCAAAGGCCACGTTATCTGCGAATTATGCCTCATAATGCGACCAATTCATCGTCGAGGTTCTCGTATCGCTTGGCGAGATCAGTACCTTTGTTACGTGCGGCGTCTGAAACATTGGCCCCTGCGATCCTGCCACTGGGATGCATGTGTTGAAGCGTGCAAAGCATGCAGATGGTACCCCTATCTGTAGTATCATTCCTCTTCGCCAACTCCGTGCATTTATTAGTATCATCCCTCGTCTGGGGGATGCGGCGGATGTATGATTGACTTCAGCTACGTCTACACATTATTCCCAAGAGTTTTTTTTGAACAAGTATTTTGATAAGGACTTTTATTATGCACTTCACAATGCTACTACCCCCGATAGCTAGCTAGCTTTGGATATCATTACTATGTACTGTTTCAAACGGACACTTAGTTAAAGACACTTTGAAAATAAACGCTTTTGTCGCATCCTAATGAACGCTACGGTACAAACCGGGTAAATGCACTACCCCGCGATTTTAATATTATGAAATTGATTGATTTCTGCACGACTTACTGAAAGAACAAGAGCGCCACGCCGCCAGGGACAATAGGACAACGAATTGCCCCCCATGTCAACATCTTTTGCCAACTATCTCCTAGCGGCTGTCAGCACCGTCACTATCCATCCCGTACGCCGCACGAAGGACGAAATGGATATACTCATGAAGAGTGAGTTGGGCCTGCAAGACCAAGACCCCCGGGTTCTGTGGGAGGAGGACCTGAAGCCTAAGACCCTCCATCCTTAAATTCCTCATTCCTCTTTCAAATCTCAACAAATCGGAAATCAAGAGGATCACTTACATCAAACAAGTACCGGGAAGCCAAACTCAGATACATGGGGCTCCCGTTTTTGACAAGGAATGGCGACTCAAAAATGCTTTCCGAAGTAAACGCAAGGTTGCAGTTAGGCGTACCCGGTTTCAGGCGGCTCAGACTGAGTCGCAGACTGATACAGACATAGAACTTGAAGGGGATTCCATGCTAGAGACGGAGGGCAGCTTGGGGCAGCAGGATTTCGTCAAGGCTGGAACGAAAAGAGCTAAGCCTGTAGGAGAAACGGAGGAAAAGAATTGGGAGCGTCTTTTCCGGGCGATATACTATCACATGCGCGAACTGCTCAAGGAGCAAGTCCAAGAGCGCAATGTTGATGGATCACAGCACTCGTCATCGCAACGCTCGGGAATCCAGCGCTCGCACATTTTGCCCTTCACCGAAATAACAGATCTCCGGTACTGGTCTTCAGAGTTCGCCACCACTTCCATGCCAGACGCTACCGATTCACGGAAGCCTGATCTCGTCCTCCTGGATTACCGGCTCAGAAAGCTCGGCTTCTCGCAAAAGTCCTGGAAAGATGTCCTCACAGGAGTTGAGATTACCCAATCTGACCTCTCTGTTGATCGCAAAATACCTTTGTTCTTGGGGGTTGCTACCAAGGGCTATCTGATGATGCGGGAGCAACCATGGCGTCGTTTCATCCTACTTTTTAGTATCTCCAAGTTCAAACTTCGTGCCCATTATATGGATCGCTCCGGCATGGTGATCTCAAAACCACTCCCGATCGTTACATCCCCTGAACGTTTGTCGACGTGTTGAATACCCGTCACTTTAGGAAATCGCTCTTTCCCTCGGCTTTGATCCAACAATCCATATCTGCAACTCTTGTAACACCATTCCAACTCACGCTGATTTACCGAATGGCTTTGATGCCATGCTTCCTGGGGGCAATAGGCTGGGTTTACGACAACAGATGAGAATGTATACTGGATTATGGATATACTATGGAAGAGCCGCGGTCTGTTCAAGCGCGGAACCGTCTGCTATCGCGTTCGAGATCAGTTTAATCAGGAGTACGCACTCAAAGATTGTTGGGTCCAACGAGGATGTCAAAGACGTCGAGATACAACTTCTCAAAGCGGTCGAAGGCATCCCGAACGTTGTTCAACTCAAGAAATATTGGGACGTACTTTATGATGGGAAGCCCGACTCCACTTCACGCATTCGTAGTCATTGCTCGACATTCAAATTCGAGACAAAAATCCATCGGCGTATTCTCTTGACACCCTGCGGGGTGCCATTGACTCACTTCAACGATGTACCCGAGTTAATCGGGGGTTTTCGTGATCTTGTTGTTGGTGAGTCCTTTTTGCAATCACCTGAAGTCCTCTGTAATCACCATGCATTGTAGCCCACAAGGCAATGGTGGGCCGACGTGTCCTTCACGGAGATCTCAGCCCTAATAACGCTATTATTTACCAAGGAAAAGGCTATTTTATTGACTTTGACCATGCAAAGTTTCTCAATGATGATGGGAAAGCAGATCCGAGTCCACGCGGTACTGTGAGTTACAACGTTGCACTTATTTCTGCTTGTGTTAACCTCATGGTTTACAGGGAACTGTACCCTACATATCTTTTCGCGTTCTCCGCCTAATGGGAGATGGCCATTTGGTCCAACATATGCCCTGCGACGATCTCGAGTCGCTTTTTTACATCCTGCTCGAGTTTACCGTGATATATCTAGGACCGAAGGGCGTACTGGCCCCCCAACCCAGTCCAGAAGCTTTGCGACGGGACGCCGTTCGGAGGTGGGCGGTCTCCTATGAAAACATGACCCAAGATGGTCTTCGCGACCAGCAGTATTTGGAAGCGGGAATTCATCAATGGTCTGGCTGACCCACCCTTAATCACCCCGTACTTTATCCTCTGCCGCCCCCTCCTTGAAGAGTGGCGTTGCGCAATTTCTCTTCGCAAGTTCTCAGTCACTGCCCTGTCTCACGATACAATATGCGATATTCTAACGCGGGGCTTAAGCATGATCAGTCAGCAACTTTCTCAGATACCTCCTCCTGCACTTCCAGCACCTCTATCTACACCAGAACCAACCATCGCTCTATCGCGTCCTCCTGCACCTCCATCTGCGCCGGAATCAACCATCGCTCCATTGCCTCCTGATATTTCCGTCGCTGTTCGTCGGTCTCGTCGGTCAAGACGGCACCTGTCAAACGCGAATTGACTGGTTCGGGGCTTCCCTTGTTGTGTAGCATCTGTAGAACGCACTGCATCCGAGTCCGATATCTCATATTATCTCGTTTATTACTTCGTTACACCTCTACCTAAATTCCGTATTTCCGTAGTATTTTTCCTTCATCTTCCACCTGTGCTTCGTCCTCCATATTCTTCATTGAATGTAGCACTATGTACAAAATGTTCCTAGCTTACGTAAGTTCCTCTGTTATATTTCGGGATAGTCCAACTTTGAACTTCGTCCTTGAAGTTCACTCCATGCCTCCTAGGAAGAAAGCCAGGCGTGCTTCTCCCTCGCGGTCCTTGAGTCCCCGCAATTCGAGGACGAGGAAGGTCGCCAGCACGGCACCCGAAGACGTTGACGATTCTCGACGGCGAAGCGAACGGTCCACACGAGGTTGTTGGTGGTCATGTAGCACAGCTCAAAAAAGCTGGAGAGATCTTGATGGCCCCAGCAAGGCAACGGAAGGGAAGAGGCGCTGTCGAAATAAGTGACTCAGAAGTCAATCCCATGGCACCGTTCGCAGCAGCTCAAGAAAGGGAAGAAAAGGTAAGTGATTCTTTTCAAAGTAGCTCAACTAATATTCTTTTAGGCTGATACGAATTTCCTGCCTCGTCCTGTTGAAGACGACGACTCACAATCAAACACTCAACGTCGTAATCCGTTTCTACGCATGGCCGGCCCTGATGATAGGTTTGGATTCAAGTCATCTTCCACTGACAAACAGGATCCTCGGGAGGCAACTCCAGCCCATCGGTCGCAGCTCCAAGAAAGCCGTAGGCGAATCCGTAGAAGATGAGGCGAGGAAGGATAGAATGTGGGACTTGGATGAACGTGATGAGTTAGAGAATGACGAGTTAGAGAATGACGCCGATGAACATGAATCACAATGATCGACCCAGCGAAGATGAAGATAGTTTGTTGCGGGATACGCGGGAGTAAGTCGTACCTTGTATCTTTCCCTCACATTTTAATTCCTTATTGTCCGTTCAAGGGCTTCAGTCGACCGCATGGCTTTATGCGGCGATGAAGACAATGAAGGCGATGAAGATGGCGATACTCAGATGGATCCCGACCAGGGGGATTTTGACAGCCGAGACTCGGGCAATGATACTCATCATGAAGCCACAGACACTTTCGATGTCCTTGAACGCCATCAAACGAAAAATGGACGACGCAAAGCTCCCTCCCCGACTCATTTAGCACGCGCATGTGTTCCATTTTGGTAATTATGCACGATTACTGATATGCGCCTCAGTCTTCTCGCAAACAAGGGTCCGCCCGTCCACGTGAAACTGGCTCGAGGTCTCGTCAGCATTCACCCAGCCTTGTAAGTTCTTGTGACTTTGGGTTTGTTGTTTTTAATTCGTTGCATTAGGGATCTCGTCGCCCCTCCCTCGAACGAGTACGCACTTCTTCCTCTCCTGGGTTTGTTGTTTTTAATTCGTTGTATTAGGGATCTCGTCGCCCCTCCCTCGAACGAGTACGCACTTCGTCCTCTTCTGGGCGCTTGGCCCCTGGACGCGCGCCTCACAGAGTACCATCTGAAAAAACTGCATCGACCCGTGTGCGGCCGGGGCGTCCACCTGCACACTTCTCTGTTTCTCGTTCAAAGTCCCCTCGTCCTTCCTCCTTTCGCAAACTGTCTCCTCGTCGGCGCTCTCCAACTCAGTCTATGGTTTCTTCCAGCAAACTGCCCTCCTCTCGTGGACGGTCTTCGTCACAGTCTCTGCCCAGGCATTCTGCTCAGCCAGATCGAACACCTTCTCCCGCTCCTAGTTCAAGCCGATCTCACTCTCGAAGTCCCTCACCTGTTCAACGCAGCAAATCTGGAGGCGGTGCGCGGTGCGCCAACCAACAAGCTAACCCCTCGAAGCTCGGCTTCTATCCAGCATCTTGGCAGGCCTTCCTGCAGGCAGCAAAGTTGGAAATGCGGTTGCAGGCAATTTTATTGCATCCTCTTCCAGTTCATCAGGAAGCGGTAATACTGGCACAAGAGGTTTTGGGTGCTGTATTATGGACATACCACACGAAGAAGGTGAAGCTTGACAAAGGTAAGTTGCCCTGCACCGTCAGAAGTCGCTCCAATCTGATGTCCTTGCGAAGGTTATTTCCCAGAGTATAAAGTACCGATGTCGCGACTAGTAAGTACAGCGCCCAAACACGAACTTCGCTGATGATTCAACAGCTTTGTGACGACCTGTTCACCTTTCGCACGGAACTCAAGAAAATTGTAATATCTATTGCGAAGCAATCATACGGCATATTCTCGAAGGGCAACTCAGTGCACAAGGAGCGCGTCAGTGCAGCAGCGGCTAAGCTCCTCAAGACCGGTGAATATCTTCGGCTTCCCGACTCTTCTGAGGTCAGTGGCAACCTCGTGGTGCGCGACAATTCATTATTGACGTTTACAGGGAAAATATACCAATTTTGTGTCGCAGGTTCTCAAGGAAGCCTGCCTCAGTTTTTACTACGGTAACGGTAAAAAAGCGCTCAAGGTAACTGACGAATTTCAAGACGGAATTCCTGTCAATGGCCTTATTCTGGTGGCCGCAGTTGTAGGCTTTGATTTAATCAATTTTATATTCCTCGCTGATCAATGTTTTACAGACGAAGGGTGTTCTCACCGGCTTCCGCGACAGTGGTACTGACAAGGTGCCTGACCTTACTGCTGATACGTGCAGGGCCGACTTCAACTTACTGCAAAAGTCTGTCGACAAATTGATGACCATTCCCGAACGTCGCGCGGAGCTTGAAGAGATGCTGAAGGAATGGGCCGAGGAGGGGATGATGGGTGAACTTCGCAATGACTGGGACAGTGCAGCGGGCAGTGATGATATCAATATCATCATTTAGTATATTTTTTTGCGCCGTTACAATGTCGTTTGCACAACATGTTTGATCTGTCTACAATAATCTAGTCTGCTTGCAATGTCCAGTCTGCCTACAATGTCCAATCTGCCTACAATGTCTGGTTTGTCTACACTGTCCGGTTTGTCTACATTGTCTAGTCTGTCCAATCTGTCTAGTCTGTCCAATCTGTCAATATTGTGCCTTTGTGTATGGATTGTAAGCCTTTGTGACAATATTGTAAAGAGGGCACTTAGCTGTAGGATTGTGCTGTTTGTACAAATCTGTACAAATCTGTACAAGGTTTTGCTAGTTTGCTGATGTATGACAGTGGGTGTTTCTTTGCGTGCTCTAGGTATGAAAATCGGGATCATTGAACCTCCCCCACAGATCACTACGACCGAGTCAAGCTCATACACAGCAAGAATGATATCAGCCTGACGAAGGCCACGCATGCCACCCGACACTTCACAGCGAAGACCGCACGAGCACACGGGGCATCTGGCAATGATGTGAAAGCCATTGGCTGCTGGAGTGTCAATGATGCCTTTGCCAACTGTTATGACCTGCCGTGCCCTCCCACTCGAAGGGCTGCTTGGTGCGGCCATGTTCAATGCGAGGAAGCCCGAGCAGTACTTCCTAGCTCGGGACCATCTTGGTAAGCCGGTGTCCGCCGTTTGACAGCTTGCCCTCACCTGTGATTCGAAACCAGAGCCTCCAGTGGAGCTCCTCTCGCAGATTTTTCCATGGGTCGAGCAGGAGAATTCTGCCCTGCAGCAGCGGGAGGCAATGCTCGGCCATGCAGGACGGGATATTGCCTTGAAGGGCTTCCTGCGACTCCTCGTGTGGCTCCGTCGGGTCCTTATACAGGATGCTGCTGTCCTGTTTGTCAAAGACCCAACATGCCCAATATTTGGGTTCGCACCCTTTCAAAGTAACATGTTCCATGAATTTGCAGCAAACTCGACAGCCGTGCTTGCCAGGGTTGACAAGGAGGCTCGGTTGGCACTGCACTGCAACACCTCCCTGAGCAGTATGCCCGAAGCATGCAAGGATTCGTCGCATCATCACGCCTCGCACAGGAAGAAGCCAACCAAAAGAATGCAGAAGAGCTTGCACTGCTTCGCGAACAGGTTTCACGGCTGGAGATGGCAGCTGAGTCTGGTCGATCTCGTCGTCGTCATCGTGGTGAGTCACAGTCAGCAGTTTTTTCACGCACAGGAAAAAAAAACTGATAG
>NW_024540978.1:0-12862 GCF_016647625.1 Suillus subalutaceus
CTGTTGGGGCTATGAGCTACGTGAGCGATATATTCATTGAAATCTCTCCACCTGTTTGCAGCTGACATGCATGGACAGGCCTTTGTCAAGTCTTTATGTTGGTCGGGAGTTTTGTTTCTTCTTGCATGAGACTGACTTAGCGCACAGCAAGGAATCCAGTACAAACTTACCAAGAACTGCTCAAGTCTATTAGGGACATTTTGAAGCAACATTATCAGCAGAAACCGCAACTATCGAGCTCGCACCCCATTGTAAGCCTTGCAGTTTGTAGTGTGGTAGATTCAGATTAACACCGCTTTTCTCAGGATACTAATTTACGCTTCATCCTCTAACGTGACGATTTTGGGCATTATTATTATGCTGCGGTGCTCGCAATACTTATATCATATTAACCAACTTAGTGTTCTATGTACGAGACTAGTATTTATGTATCAGTCTTGGTCTCTCGTTGACGAGATATGTATGTCTAGTTTCGAGCGGTGATGAAAACGCACCGAGGTACTTTGAATCAACCCTTCTCTTGTTCCGCATCACTATATTTTCACGTACTCTTGTCCACAATGATTCTAATGATTACCCAAGAGTCAAGTTACCCCTGCGCTTGATATTTATTGCCTTGTTTAAATATCAAGATCAACTAGAAGCAATCTGCTTCTCGGCACTTGAGGTGAGCAATGTTTTCAAAGTATACCATGGCTCCGAGGACGACTCAGAATGTAAGTAGTGGCCTGGCGTGAACAGACAGGGACGCACCAAATCATAGTATCCGAGTCACCGTGGAAGTGAGTTTACATTACTGCTGCGCACTGACAGGCACAACTCACTGTCACGCTCCCGCTAGCCCTGCCTTTAACTAACAAGGTTAGCCTTGACTAAATGTATGTCCCGACCATTATAGGGCTATAATGGAGGTGGCGGTCAGCCGCCACTACCTTTTTTGGAAGGAGATTTCTCACGCATCTAGCCGCCACCTTGCCGCCACTACCTATTTTGGATGGAGATTCTCACACATCCTGCCGCCACCTGTCCACCTGTCCTTCTGTCCTTCTGTCCTTCTGTCCTCCTGTCCTTCTGTCCTTCTGTCCTTCTGTCCTTCTGTCCTTCTGTCCTTCTGTCCTCCTGTCCTCCTGTCCTCCTGTCCTTCTGTCCTTCTGTCCTCCTGTCCTCCTGTCCTCCTGTCCTCCTGTCCTCCTGTTCTCCTGTCCTCCTGTCCTCCTGTCCTCCTGTCCTCCTGTCCTCCTGTTCTCCTGTCCTCCTGTCCTCCTGTCCTCCTGTCCTCCTGTTCTCCTGTCCTCCTGTCCTCCTGTCCTCCTGTCCTCCTGTCCTCCTGTCCTCCTGTCCTCCTGTCCTCCTGTCCTCCTGTCCTCCTGTCCTCCTGTCCTCCTGTCCTCCTGTTCTCCTGTCCTCCTGTCCTCCTGTTCTCCTGTCCTCCTGTCCTTCTGTCCTCCTGTCCTTCTGTCCTCCTGTCCTTCTGTCCTCCTGTCCTCCTGTCATTCTGTCCTCCTGTCCTCCTGTCTGTTGGATGTTCAACATCGACTCTGCGTTCCTTTCTCTTGGTTATGTACAGTTCATATTCACCTTGCATGCTGTCTCTCACTTACATTGTTTCTTCACTCACCTATCTTATTTCTCCTCATGATGGTATCGTCATGGGGAAGCATGATCACATTTCTGAGTTGCTCAGTATGAAAAATTAGGTTGGTTGGGCTACCAAAATGCAATACACATTCATATGCAAGAACCATGGATGTCACATCAACACAAATGCTGAACTGGGAGATCTTCCCAGTCAACCATCTGTCAAGCCTTTACCTCTCAATCCAGTCAATCCCATGGCCGCTGAAATAATGGCTGCTTAAGGACATGAAGGCTAAAGAGCTCATCACTCATCATCTCAGCTCCTCTGTCACATCTCTCATTCCCAGTCCACACAATGTTACTGCAGGTAAGGCATGGCAAATCCTGCGAGAACACTTTAACCACTGTGAAGGAGAAATAGCGACTAGGCTGGTTAGAAACTAGGGCTACTTATCCAAACAGGCGCGAGTGTAGTATTCGACCCAAGAGGACTGCTATTGAAGCAACTCCCTTCAAATATGCAAGGGTAGCAATGATGCGAAGGGCTAATAACCTATAGCGACCTAAGACCAAAAACCAATGAGTAGCGTTTTAGTGATTAGCGACTAGCGACAAGTGAGTTCCCACAGAGAAACGTGCGTATAAGTGAGGAGCGCTATGCAAGTTGTCCTATGTGACGTCTGACTAGCGACAGCGAGAAGAATCAAAAGAAGGGAAAGCGAGGAACAAGGTATGATAGTGCAAGTGGAATGCCCGATAGTGACTAGATTATAGCTCGACTACCGACAGTGATCCCGATGTTGCGAAAATCAAACTTTATAAGGTATCTTTAGCGACACAACACTCAAAGCAAGTCAAGCGACACGCGATCAGAGAGATTGGCAAGAGTGGAATCGATTGTACCAAAACTAGGATATAGCGACTAAAGTGACTCCGACACCGGCAAAGGTCTGGGGAAGGGAAGTACTGTACTGTATGTAGGACGGATCATTTTATCATACTGCGTAGGGGTTCGGGATGCGTAGGTGAGTATAGTAGTGACACTGGCGAGGGCATGATGTAGCGACAGGTAATAGAACATGCAGCGCTGCAGAGTATGAGGACACATGTAATAAGACCTGTGACTGATGAGTAGCGACATTTAAGGAAATATAATGCACCAGCAGAGGTAGGTGGACATAGGCAGGACATGGGAGGGTGGAATACCTAGACGTTGGACCGGGTAGCACGCTATGGGAGAAAAGTGGTTCCAAAGCGGATAGCTTGGGAGCTGAATAGTGCTGGTGACTAGCGCCTTACTCTTTTCTTCCAGGCAAGTCAAAAATATGCCTATAGCACTCATATGCGCCTAGCGCTGGTATGATTGTTATGCCCATCAGCAGAATAGTAAGGCAGAGAGGGTGATGTGTACAATCAAAGGTCATATGTATGTGATGTTGGACTTTGCATCTCTACCTCCATCCCTGTGGGGTGAGGTGGCACTCACTGCATGCTACCTGTCTAACCAGACAGAATCAAAGCTCTACCTCTGGGGAAAATGCCATACGAAATGCTACACAGGACTCAGCCTAATCTAGGTCACCTCCGCATCTTTAGTACACGACGCTTTAACCCACATACCACCAGAACTACAAGAGAAGCTCAGGCCACATTCTAGAGAGGCGGTTTTCATGGGATTTCCACTTGGAGTCAAGGTGTGGCAGTGTCGCCATGCAGTCACTGGCACTTTCTTCAACTCTCAGGATGTAATCCTCGATGAAAGTCTCTCAAAATCATTAATTCTCCCAGAGCAATGATGAAGAAGACACACCTGCCATCCCCACACCACCAGCACCTCCACCTGTCATTGTTCCTCCCCTGCCACATGTTAACATTATCCATTGCTCTGGTTGTATTCCAGTCCCTACTGAGAAAGGCCAATCTCTCAAGGACCGGATTGCAATGAAAAGGCATGCCTAGCTCCACAATGTGACCTTTGCTCAGCTTGTAGCAATGGAATACCTCCGCCTCATCACACTGTTGACAACAGCACCCACGTCCATCATCCCAGTACCCACATACATGCCTGATCCACAACATCTTCCTCCCATTGACCCAGTAACCATCCTTCCAGATGACAAGGAAGTTGGTTTTCCCCAGGTAATTGCACCGCTCATCATCACTGAGGTTGCTTGTCTATCAGTGTGTAGTTACACACATCATAATCCTTACATGCCTGGGTATAACCTCAAGGTGCCTTCTGCAATGTATGATGAGGCAACACATTGTCCAGACAAAGACTACTGGCTGGCGGCAATGCATAAGGAAATGAACCTGATGTCTGAAATGCAGGTGTATGAGCTTGTACTCCTGCCTGCTGATTGTTGTGTCATTGGATGCTGTTGGGTACTGGAGTTCAAGGAGGACCTGAAGGGAGGACCTGTATTCAAGGTGAGATTGGTGGCCCAGGGGTTTTCTCAGATTCCAGGAGTCCACTTCGGACACACCTTACCTCCATACCCAAATCCACCTCAATTTGTGTCCTTTCAGTGTGTGCAGCAGCCAATGACTGGGAGCTAGATTGCTTTGATGTAAAGTGCATCTTCCTATGGGAAAAACTTCAGGAGGACGTCTACATGTGCCAACTGCCGGGCTTTGAGTGTACCGGTCCCGATGGCCTTCATTTGGTGGCCCATATACTCTCCTCCCTTTATGGTCTCAAACAGGCTGCATATGACTGGTATGAACTTGCTTTCACATCTCGGGTTCCTACACTGTGATGTTGACTACTCTGTTTTCATCTTCAATCAAGTCAAACGGGAGGGGGTGAGAGTGACCTGCATCATTGCATGGCACATCAACAATGGACTTGTAGACTCAAACAATTATGTTTTCCTTGATAGGATGAAGACGCAAATCACAGAACGCAGTGTAATAATAGACTCAAGACACTGATACTCTCTTAATGAGGCAAGTCTTTCCATATGCGGGTGATGTTCAGCTGAACTTGAATCTGAGATGATGAATTATCAAACAATAATCATCACAAGTTTTCCCTACCCTCACTTATCATCCAGCACCACTACCACTACCACTACAACCATCACTCAGCATGACTTATATTTGCTCCAACTGCTCTACTGAATTCGAGGCTCACAATGAGTACAGCAAGCATAAAAAGCAGTGCTTGAAAGATATTGAGACTTTCAAGTTCAAAAATCTGACTATCACTGTTCAGAAAAATGTCCAGGGTACTTTTGACTGCTGGTGTTCTCATGATGGATGTGTAGATGGGAAGAGATCCTATAAAACCATAGAGAGTATGAAGAGGCATATGAGAAATGTAAGGTCTCATTGGATTGGCAAGGTAATTAGCATACATGTATACTAGTACTAATTTCTCACTGATCATTATGGGCAATCCATCAGTCAACTGCTCATCAAAGAACTGAAGAGATTGACGTTGATATGGAGAAGCTTCAGGTAAGCTCATGTATCAACATACATGTATACTAATTTCTGACCAACCATCACAGGCAATCGATCAATCAGTCACTCAGTCTTCTCTGGTAGGTGGCTTATTTCATAATACATATACACCAATTTACCACCATTAGCAACCGACAAAGTCCTCTGCATTGCATCAAGTAAATAAGAAGAATGATACTAATACAGAAGAGCCTGGTGTATGTATATGAGAAGCTAGCTAGTGTATATGTATACTGATTTATCTGAACAAGGACCTGCCACTTGATATGGATGAAGCATTAGACATAGAGTTATTTATGAATCTGCAAGATGATCAGGTAAGCACGAGAATTATCAGACATGTATGATCATGAACCAACATACAACTGCTGCAGGAAACACGGGAAACAGCTTTCCAAGCTGTCCAGCAAGATAATAGAGTAAGAGTAAGAGCAGACACCATTATACACATATGGTGATCAACTGACACTCATCCCAGTCTCAGTAGCAAGAGACACAATAACTCCAGCTATTCAGCAATATGATCAAGTGAGTGACAAGATTATCATACATGCATGATAATTAAAGGAAATCAAAGGATGGACTGGTTCGTCACCCATACTTGGATGCCATCAATATTGTACTAGATCCTGTCCTTCATGTGCTTTGCTGCCACATCTGTCAAGTCGCTCTGCCTCCTGATCACATGCCTGGTCACATAGAAAAGAAGCATTCCGCAATCAAAGTGGACAGCATACAGTACAATCAAGCAGTAGCTGACATGAAGATCTCTAGGACTTTACCGACCTCTATAGCTGGAGGCAGATACTGCAGCCCCTACAAGGGTCTTCTTGTGCAAGATGGCATCGTTTGCAACTTATGCTCCTATGTATGTGGTTGCAAAGAAACCATGGGTAACCATTATCGAGCGGAACATCAGTCCATCCCGATTCCCAAGCAATGGACTCCTTGCAAAATGCAGCAGCTCAATAAGGGGGTACACAAGCGATTTTGGAGGGTGGCTGCAGTAGAAGCAATGTCTTATAATCACCAGGAAGTGATAGATAGGATGAGAGAAGAGATGGCAGAGGTAACCAGAGTGGAGCAAGTGCCTCAAGATAAGCGGATGGTCAGCCCTTGGCTATTGACCACCAAGTGGCACGAACATGTAGCTGGTCACGACGTCGCAACGCTAAGGAAGCTGGTACAGATTCCAAAGGCAGAGGATCCCATCATGCCCAACCTCGTGGATGCAGTGGATCAGTATTTTGAAAGCGCCTTGGTTTTATTGGACACCACAGACGAGTTGATCCTGCAGCGCCTCAACTCTCCTGATCCACTGAAAGAGTGAGTCACTCATTTATCATACATGTATGCTAAATTCACCGGACTGCAGAGGAATCAACAACTCACCTCTTCACCGCCATCAAGAAGATACAACGATGAAGTCGTACATCCGCACCACTATCGGTCTCCTAGCCATGCTGCTAAGGACGGAGAGCGCCGACGACTATGAGATTCCAATCACACATGAACTCATGGAGACTCTGCAAAAGCTGGAACTGGCTTTGGTGGAGAATGAACAGACGACAGAAAAGATACATGCGGTTCTCACCATGACCTGGATGACCAAGTGGGTCAAGGTGGAGAACAACATGATTCCTTGTCCAACAGAGCGATTCATGGCTCTGCACACTCTGGAGGTAGATGGACGACACAGGGAACCAGCGCTTGTCACTCCAGACTTTGCCAGACTAGAGTACTGCATACGGCTCTCATGTTTGAAGCAACTCAAGATCCTCAGCGCTGAGCTATACAATGGCGACGACGAAGCAGCCTGCGATGCACTCCAACCTTGGTTCACAGAGAAGACCAACTCCCCTTTCAGCCGCTTACGATCACTTCAGCATCGAGCATCTGCCATCGCATACAAGACGATAAGTATGCCTCGCATAGTGTGGGTGGGCAGAAGATGTATGGAGATGCTGTACAGAGGCGACAAGGTGCACATAGACCATCTGAGAGAGATGTTCGTTTCCATGGAGATGAAGCTAGTGGATGTCTGGGAGAACAAGGTATTGGCTGGAATTAAGATACGGGTATGCTACGAGAACATCGTGGATGACACCAGCAACCATGACGTGGGCTACTGCTTCTTGTCCGACCGCAGGAATGCCTGTTTCGCAGACCGCGACCGCTTCCTCAAGGCCATCATCGATGATCAAGAGGTCTTTGACCGGTTCGCTGTCATACGTCAAGGACAGTTGGTATGGAACAGGGGCGCCCTGCAGATGTGGCTGAGAGATTATGCAGAGTTTCAAAAGGTAGTCCTAGCTAGATGCGAGCTCAGTGGAGCTCCGGGTCGAGGCACAGAACTCACAGCCATGACCTACAGAAACACAAAGGCAAGCATCACATTGTAATTAGCATACACATATGCTAACAGAACACACAGACTCGATCCCAGCGCAACCTAGTCATGCTGGGAAAGAACCTCACCATGCTCAGGATCTATCATAAGGGCACTGCACTGACTGGGACAGACAAGCTCATCCCCCACTCAATAGATGGAGTCACGTCTGACATCATGATCCAGGACCTCGCCCTGACCAGGCCCTTTGCTGAAGTTGCCGCCTACATCTGCTACCCAGACAAGCCATCAATCAAAGACTTGTATCAGACGCAGATCTTCATGAACGACAACAAGCTATTCACCACTGACCATCTGTCTGCTACCATGGCCAGAGAAAGTGTGGAGAAGATTGGCTTCCCTCTGGGCGTCAACTCATGGCGTCACATCAGCACCGCCTTCAAACGCAAGCTTGGTCGTTTTGCAGAACAGCTGTTGCAAGAGGATGATGAAGACACAATAGAGGCTCTTCAAGCAGGACACAGCAGGGCGACAGAGAACCGCATATATGGTCTCAGTCCAGATGCACTGGCAAGTGGGGCAGAGGATCTTCTGCCTCTATTCCTTCAAGCCAGCAACAACTGGCAGCTCCTGATGCACACAGTCCCAGGTGGTCTGCAACTAGCATATGTGAATGCTAGGGCCCACCACTTCAAACAGCTGGCACAGTCTGGAAGGTTCGGCTCAGACTTTGAAGAGATCACACCAGCGAGCCATGTAGAACCACCCTCTGTCGATGCCAATGCTCCTAGACCCAAGACAGATATCAGCATAAACACAGATGAAATGGCTGACCGCATGGGTCGCAAGCTGGAGGAGAGGTTGATGGCTGGCATTGAAGAGAGGTTGATGGCTGGCATTGAAGAGAGGTTGATGACCAGAATTGTAGATGCACTTACACCAGTGCTAGAAGGAATTATCAAGGAAGCTATAAGGACAGCAACTCCCACTAACGACCTTGACTTTGACAACATCTATGAGCTGGACAACAGTCTGGGAGACCCAGAAGATTTGAACAAGACACCTAAAGCTGCAGCAAAGCCGGGCAACAGGACTTTTACAGGCAAGCATCACACAATTAACATAGGTGTATACTAATGAATCACTGCAGATGACCAGACATCCATGAGCCTCATGACCAGCAATGAATCCAACGCATCAGAAGTGACAAGGGGTGGGTTGAGGAATCTCAGCATACGCGTGCACTAATACAGATCCACAGACGAAGACAACGATGATGATGCAATCCAGCAGAAGTCAAGAAAGGCAAAGTTCATCAGTGGTAAGTGACCCATCACTTACTCAACACACGCGCATGCTAACACAGATTCGTAGAAAATGATGCAATCCATCAGAAGTTAAGAGAGGCAGAGATCATCAGTGGTAAGTGACCGAGGATTCACTTTAACATGCATGCATGCTAATCAGCATCAGACACAGAGGAAACATCACCGCCGCCACCCAATCAGCTTACTCTAAAGAACAAAATCTCCATCATTGAGCGCAATAGCCTGATCACACTGCGCGTCATCCTCCATGATGATAACGCTCGATGGGCATCTCCACAGCAACAGCAGGCGGCGGTCGCAACACTGAAGCGAGAGACTGACATCATAGCCATGCTCAAGACCGGTGGAGGCAAGTCCATGCTGGCCATCCTCCCAGCGATCATGGACATAGACAAAGCAGTGGTCGTAGTCCTTCCTTTGAAGTCCTTGATGACCGACTGGACGAGAAAGCTCAAGGCCATGAGGGTTCCATTCCAAGTCTACGATCACAGCCATCCCTTGTCCTCCAGCGTCAATCTGATCCTCGTTTCCACAGACAAGGCCAGATTCAAGACATGGAGACAGTATCTGGCAGAGCTCAATGAGATCCTCCCGGTCAGCAGGATGGTATTCGACGAAGCTCATCTGGCTCTGCTGTCAGATGAGTTCAGAGTCTCCATGCAGGACCTGCACGAGCTCAGACAGTTCTCCATGCAGCTGATACTGCTGACCGGCACGATGCCTCAGTCCAGCATCGCAGCTCTCAAGACAATGTTCGGTCTCTTGCCCACGGCCATCGAGATAAGAGAGTCCATCAACCGTCCGGAGCTGGAGTACATCATGAGGCAACCAGCTCAGTCCAACACTCTCGAGACCAAGGTCACTCAAATCGTAGAGCAGGAGAGGAAACAATGGACCCCCAATGACAGAGGCTTGGTCTTCGTTACATACATGGACGATGGCGAAAGTCTGGCCGAGAGGGCGAGTCATCCATGAATTATGATACGCATATGCTAATCGCAGACAACCCCAAACAGACTCGCTGGCCATTCTACAATGGATCGAAGAACAGGAGCGACGCCTCCAGAGCGCAGTACTACACAGACTGGCGCGCGGGCAAGACTCCAGTCATGATATGCACAAGCGCCTTCAGCACGGGAAACGACTATCCTCACGTCCGACTCGTGGTCCACCTGAAGACCCCACTAGAGATGTCTGAGATCATCCAAGCTCAAGGAAGAGCAGGAAGAGACGGACGTCCCGCCAGATGCTACATCATTCCCTCCACATCACCTCCAAAGCTCCCAATAGGACGATCGGAGCCAGATCACAAGGGCCGGTGGTACGCACATGACTACGTCTACACCCACGGCCTGAAGCGCTGCCTTCGCTACGGATCCACCCTCTACATAGATGGAGAGGGAACCATGTGCAAAGACGACCAGAGAAACCAGCCATGTTGCGTCTGCAAGAACGACACAGCCAAGGAGGTAGATCAAGCAAAGGCAGCCACCCAACAGCAAGTGCACACACGTCCGAAATCCTCGATCCATCGACGCGCCATCTCCACGAACTTGCCTCCCCTGCAACAGCATACGCGTATGCTAACCACCGCCTCTCCGACTCACAGACCAACCGTCTCAGTCAGCAAAAGGTCATTCAATGACATGTCAGGCGGAGCAGATCCCTTTGCAGAGGCCACTGCTCAGTCCAAGAAATTGAAGACGGCGAAGCAAGCAGAAGAGATGAAGCGAGTGGATCGAATGAGAAATGCATTGAACGCCATGAAGGACAAAGGATGCACTCTATGCCAGGCGAGCGGCGAGGCCGAGGGCCAATTCCACAAGCTGAGCCGATGTCCTTTCTGGCACACCCCAGGATGGAGTCTCGGGAAGTATTTCGAATGGAAGAAGGAGATCAGGTACAACAACCACAAGGGCATCTGCTGGATATGCCACGTGCCGACATGCAGCGACGAACTGCACGTACCTCTTTCAAAGGGCACAGGGGACAAGCTATGCGAATGGCCAGACATCGTCCTGCCACTGGCTCTGGCGATCCATGGGTACAATGACCTAAGGGAGGCTGCAGAAGCATACTTCAGGGTCAACTGGGCAACATTAGGTGCATTCACATCGTGGTTGAAGAAGGCACCAGCATCAGGACACCACAGCAACGGAATGGATCTCTTGCTGTGGTACACGGAAGTGCACAATGGCGATGCATAGAATGATTTAGCATACATGTATCTAAAACCCTTGCTTTGATATCATTATACTGTATCTTCAAACGATTTACTGACCCCAGAACCATTCTCCTTCCCTTTCTCTCTATCTCCCAGCTCTATTCTCCCCATTTAAACAGCATCCCTGGCCCCAACAAGGTACTATTTCATATATATATCTATTCAGACATGATCTAATGATATTTTCAAGCAGAAAGTAATGTTCCTGAGGACCTGGAGGAAATGTGCTGAGACATGGTGAAAGGAGGTCCTCACCAGACCCATGAACAGATTTCTGTGAACCGTACAATTTGTCTAACCATCCTACCTAGTACCACTGATGTTGTGGGCAAAGTTGGAAAAAGTCAATGTGAATCATATTTGTACTACAAGCAAATAACATGTTTGATATTCGAAAAAGTGAGTCTAAGCCTCTGTGCACACCAGAATATACTGCACGTACGCCCCGTTTTTGGTAAACGGCTGACATCTTCTCCTGCGATTATCTGCATTTTATTGTCCATCCTACAAATCATCCTCGACGACGACATCAGGAACACGATGATGCGCAGCAACTTTCTGTTCTCGAGTGGCCAGACAGTCTATGTCGGATAAGGTGGCGCGAAACGAGGCCTTCGCAAAAGCACGCGTCTGTCGACTCGACTGAGCAAAAGGCTCGGGAAGAACTTCAGCACCACAATGGCGACACGCATGCAGCAAATGCTTAAAGATAATGCTTACAGACGAAAAGCAATTTGTGTAGTACATATATGGACACGACGCAGATCACGAATATAGTCGTGTGTATCAGACGCCTTGACCGACAACGAATGGGAATGGGCCAAATCATCGAAATGTGCACGAGTCATCATGGGAAAATTGTCAATCAAGTGACGAAGACTGGGTGCGGACACCGACAGAAAAACTCCAGCTGGATACTGTTGAGCAGCGGTAAACCGCGCCCTGGATACTCCGCAATACTCAAACAACCTCCGGAGGAGAAAAGAGGAGACGACAGACACATCATCATCGACTACCTGTTGATCAGTTATAACAAGAGAAACGAGTGCATGCGAAGAACTCACAGCGGAAGATGAAGATGCAGCCATGGCACAGATCGAAAGTGAAGAACAAGCCGAGGGTCATAATGTTAAGAGCCCCTCAATACAAAAGCCAAGGCCGAGCGTGAGATGTCGTATCCATATAAACCTAAATGAACGGGCGGGCCGGTATCGATCGCGAGATGGAAAAAAATCAACATACCTGTACCCTAAGACAGGTCCAGGAATTCTAGGTCCTGGAACTGGGTCAGTTTACTGTCACAAATAGAGCGTAGGTGATAGCAATCAACCGTTTATGGTTTGTATTTGTCTGTATTTAGCATCGTGATAAGTTGCCAGTGTTGTGTGATGGTATGTTTGGTGTTCTGGAATGATCTTAATGATTTGCCTAACATCCAACTTTTCTTTGAACTTCTCCACAACGTCATGTGCCGTGCCGTGTCACATTCCGGTGACAATATTCTGGAGTCATCCAGACATTTAGCATCCATGATGTCCCCTTCTCCTGTCAAGGAGACACTGGGGCGGTGTAGCCGCGACCGTTTGCCTGCGTGTCGCGAGCAAGGCAAGAAGTGGTGAGAGAGCACTACGCTATGACAAAGCACGAAGGACACTAAGTGGCTCGCTAAGTTTCCGTGCTACACAGCTATCATCGCTCAATCGAGACGACCAAAAACCCAACCATAAAACGGGTTCCATTGGATTGCATCGTTGGTGATTATGGTGCCACTTTTTCACCGAAGCATTAGCCCGTTATGCCGTTCGCATCAATCAACCCAATCTTTCGCCAGCGCAACTTGAACGAGAAGCTGCCCATGTCGTTCTTCCCTTTCACACTGTTGCCACATTCCATAGTGTCAAGGGCCAAGTAGCA